>NC_091999.1:9571663-9719163 GCF_044704955.1 Pristiophorus japonicus | reverse complement strand
CTGCTCTTCTAAACGGTGACGCTCCTCATGCAATGTGTTCCATTCTTACCCTTCATGTCCCCACTCCCAAGATTGTGTGGTCTTCATGCTTCTATCCAAGGGATTCAAGCACAGAACGTACGCACATCCCAATTTGTCAGATTGGTTATCCGACATCCAATGCTGGATGAGCAGACATTTTCCCCAATTAAATATTGGGAAGACTGACACCATTATCTTTGGTCCCCGCCACAAACTGTGTTCCCTAACCACTGACTCCATCCTTCTCCCGAGCATCAATCTGAGGTTGAACAAGACTGTTCGTAGCCTAGGTGTCATATTTGACGTGGAAATGAGTTTCCAGCCACATATCCAGGCATAACCAAGACCGCCTTTTTCCACCTACGTAACATTGCCCGCCGCTGCCCCTGCCTCAGTTCTTCTGCTGCTGAAAATCTCATCCATGCCTTTGCTACCTTTAGACTTGACTACTCCACCTCACTCGGGGCCAGCCTCCCACATTCCATACTGTGTAAACTTGTAGTCATCCAAAACTCAGCAGCCCATGTATTAACCAGCACCCAGTCAAGATCACCCATCACCTCTGTGCTTTCAGACCTACATTGGCTCCCAGTTCAACAAAGCCTCGATTTCAAAATTCTCATCCTTGTTTACAAATCCTTCCATGGGCTCGCCCCTCCCTATCTCTGTAATCTTTTTCAGTCTCGCATCCCCACAAGATGTCTTCGCTCCTCAAATTCTGGCTTCTTGAACATCACTCATTATAACTGTTCAACCATTGGTGGCCTTACCTTGAGCTGCCTGGGCCCCAAGCTCTGAAATTCCCTCCCTAAACCTCTCCGCCTCTCTCCCTCTCTTTCCTCCTTTAAGATGGTCCTTAAACCTACCTCTTTAAACACGGTTTTGAGCATCTGCCTTAATTTCTGCTGTGGCTCGGTGTCACATGTATCTGTTTGTCTGTAAGACTGTTGCGAAACGCCTTGGGACGTTTTACTACGTTAAAGGCGCTATATAAATAAAAGTTATTATTATTACCCCACCATGTGCATCTCAGAAATACATTAACTTACTTCACTCTGTTCATTTCCATGCTTTTCCCATATCCGAGGACAGGTTATGAGGACAGATTACCTAAGCGCGTATTTTATTCCCTTAAGTATAGCAGATTCAGAGGCGTTCTGATCTCGGGCTTTAAAATATCAAAAGCATTCGATTTAGTAGATATAGGGAATCAAGATATATTCTTAAAATTACTCTTGAGCTATTTGGAAGGGAAATGAGATCATGCAGAAAAAAATCAAAGAACAAGTTATTATTTAAATGGAGATAGATTGCAAAGTGCTGCAGTACAGCGGGGCCTGTAGGTACTTGTCTATGAAACACAAAAGGATAGTATGCAGATACAGCAAGTGATCAGGAAGGCAAAGGAGGTTGAGTAGGTTGGGCCTCTACTCATTGGAATTCAGAAGAATGAGAGGTGATCTTATCGAAACGCATAAGATTATGAGGGGGCTTGACAAGGTGGATGCAGAGAGGATGTTCCCACTGATGGGGGAGACTAGAATTAGAACGCGTGCTCTTAGAATAAGGGGCCGCCCATTTAAAACAGAGATGAGGAGAAATTTCTTCTCTCAGAATGTTGTAAATCTGTGGAATTCGCTGCCTCAGTGAGCTGTGGAAGCTGGGATATTGAACAAACTTAAGACAGAAATAAACAATTTCTTAAACGATAAGGGAATAAGGGGTGATGGGGAGCGGGCGGGGAAGTGGAGCTGAGTCCATGATCGGATCAGCCATGATCTTATTGAATGCTGGAGCAGGCTCGAGGGGCCATATGGCCTACTCCTGCTCCTATTTACACGTAGAAACATAGAAAATAGGTGCAGGAGTAGGCCATTCAGCCCTTCGAGCCTGCACCGCCATTCAATGAGTTCATGGCTGAACATGCAACTTCAGTATCCCATTCCTGCTTTCTCTCCATACCCCTTGATTCCCCTAGTAGTAAGGACTACATCTAACTCGTTTTTGAATATATTTAGTGAATTGGCCTCAACAACTTTCTGTGGTAGAGAATTCCACAGGTTCACCACTCTCTGGGTGAAGAAGTTTCTCCTCATCTCCGTCCTAAATGGCTTACCGCTTATCCTTAGACTGTGACTCCTGGTTCTGGACTTCCCCAACATTGGGAACAATGTTCCTGCATCTAACCTGTCTAAACCCGTCAGAATTTTAAACGTTTCTATGAGATCCCCTCTCATTCTTCTAAACTCCAGTGAATATAAGCCCAGTTAATCCAAACTTTCTTGATATGTCAATCCAGCCATCCCGGGACTGACATATGTTCTTATGTAAATCAGGAAGCCTATCTTCATACAAATGGTATTAGAAATATGGAAGTCTCCCCTGCCCTGCACACAGCTGTGGGTGCCTGAGGGGGACAATTGGAGCTTGTAATACTACGGTAGTTACATATATGGCAGGTAGCGATGCCGAGGGATACGGAACTAAGTCGGGAAAAGACAGTTGAGATACGCATCCGCCATGATCTCGTTGAATGGTGGAGATGGCTCGAGGGTGTGAGTGGCCTAGCCGCTTCAAAAGGTTCCGTATTGTGGCAGGCACTTTAAGTGTTTGAGAATTTGCACAGCACATTTTTTTAAGCTGGCGATTTAAAGGCAGAAATGCATTTTTTTATTCGTTTCTGGGATGTGCACGTCGCTGGCAAGTCTGGCATTTAGTGCCCATCCCGAATTGCCCTTGAGAAGGTGGTGGTGAGCTGCCTTCTTGTACATCTGTAGTCCACGTGGTGAAGGTGCTCCCACAGTCCTGACTTTGTTGTAGCGGTTTGGTACAACTGAGTGGCTTGCTGGGCCACTTTGGAGGGCAGTAAAGAGACAACCAGGTCTGGAGTCACATATAGGCCAGACCGGGTAAGGACAACAGATTTTCTTCCCGAAAGGATATTAGTGAACCAGTTGGATTTTTCTGACAATCCAATGGTTTCATGGTAACCATTACTGATATTAGCTTTCTTGATTCCAGATTTATTTAATTGACTGAATTTTAATTGCCCCAGCCGTGACGGTGGGATTTGAACCTGCGTCCCCAGATTATTAGTCCAGCCACTGGATTATTAGGCCTGTAACATAACCACTATGCTATCACAATTCATCACTAAAGATTGAATGAGGATTACATTTTCGCTTCACTCGTGTGCTGTTCGATGTCACTAATTGTACTCCAGCTATTAATACTGGTGTTTTTAATCAAACAGGAATTCTCTCCGATGAAATGGCAACACAAACCCACTGGGAATTCAGTGCCACAGACTTCGAGATCAAAAGAATCAGCTCCGCTTAATTCAATATAGCAGATTTTAAATGGCTAATGTGCTATTCTCGCTGCTGTTAAACATTTTTCTTTAGATAACTTTTGTCCAGTTTCTATGATATATTGATGTTATAACCATAGTTTTGTAGGAGTGTCAGTGCATCTATTAGGTCAACACATCAGTTACACCCATGAGCATCATAGATTTAATTATGTAGAGAGCATAATTATGTTTTAATGCTTCAATTAGTCAAAAGGAAATTTTTTTAAATCGCATTGTAGATTCAAAAACATATATATTTCGAATTTTAAATATCTTTCTTAGAATCATAGATGAGGCCATTTGGTCCATTGTGCCTGTGTCGGCTCTTTGAATGGGCTACACAAATACTTCCACTCCCCCTGCTCTTTGCCCATAGCCCTGTAAATGTTCCCTTTCCTGAAATTTATTTCGAATGTTTTTTTTAATTGTATTTTATATCATTTAAGAGCTCCGGATGCAGTCCTTTGGCAGACATCAGATAGGATTTGAATCAAACCATTTCAGTCAAGGGTTAAATCTGAATGGAGAACAGGAAGCCTAGTTTTAAAACATCCCTGAGCTATTTTCCCATCCGGGTTTTGATGCGGTTCTATTATTACCATTTGGTGAAGGGGGATGTTGCGGGCGGGAGATTTGCTCCCATCGCCTTGCATTAGGTCTATGAAGTCAATGGAAGTGGAGATGGATCAGGGCATATATCAGGCGATCAATGTGATAGCCGCAAGCTGATTTCTTCCCGCCGTGGCATCGCCTGGACGCTGGGTTGCTGTATTTCTAAGCCTTAATGGTTAGCAGCGACACAACGAAAGCCGTACACAGCTTTAGCATAACACTTTGTAACTGTTGTGCCGGGAAGCATAGTGATTATGTTACTGGGCTAGTTATCCAGTGTCCTGGACTAATGATTCAGAATTAGTTCACAATCCCACCATGGCACATAGGGGAATTTAAAATCAGTTATGTAAATGAATCTGGAATTAAAAAGCTAGTATCAGTAATGGTGACCATGAAACTACCGGGTTGACGGAAAAACCCATCTGGTTCTCTAACGTCTTTTAGGGAAGGAAATCTGCCGCCATTACCTGGTCTGGCCTACATGTGACTCCAGACCCACAGCAATGTGGTTGACTCTTAGCTGCCCCCCGAAATGGCCTAGCAAGCCAGTGAGTTGTATCAAACCTCTACAGCAAATTGAGCACTGGGAGTACCTTCACCACACGGACTGCAGCGGTTCAAGAAGGACAATTTGGGAGGGGCAATAAATACCGGCCTTGCCAGCAACGCCCACATTCCATGAACGAATAAATAAAAGAAAGATCGAACTCGAGCGGCTCGAAATCTGTCTCGGCTGGTGGCTGCAATAACGGGGCTGATATACGCAGCGCTTGATATTCAGTTCCACTGCAGACAATGGAAGAACGGGCGGCCGATCCATCTTTGCCATAACCTTAGCTGAGAAAATCTAGGATATATTCAATGCATTCATGTTATTCCAGAGATAGAATGTTTATGTGTATTTTAAATTAATTAGTAAGTTAATCACATTTGTTTTGAGTAAATATATCTGTCAGTGGTTTTCTCCTTGCTCGTTTGAATGTAATGCCATTAATTATCAATAAATTTGGTAACTTTAATGACGCGTGGTTCCAATCAACTTTAACCACATCGCGTAAAAGATTCAGAGAACATAGGTTGTTGAAACAAATGTTCCGACAACGTGTAATCATACAGCACAGTAGGAGGCCATTCGTGCTGCGCCGTCTCTTTGAAAGAGCTATACAAATAGTCTCACTCACCATAGCCTTGCAAAATATTTCTTTTCAACTATATATCTAATTCCCTTTTTAACGTTACTAGAGAATCGGCTTCCACCGCCCTTTTTTGTCGTGCATTTCAGATCACAGCAACTCGCTGAGTAAAGTATATTTTCCTCATCTCCACTCTGGTTCAATTGCCAATTAACTTAAATCTGTGTGTCCTCTGGTTAAAGACCCTTCGGTCGGTGGAATCAGTTTGTCCTTATCTACTCTATCGAACCCAGCATAATTTGTAACGCATTTATTAAATCTCCTCTGAACCTTCTCTACTCGAAGGAGGACAACCCTAGTCTCGCTACATAACTGAAGACCCTTATCCCTAGTATCATTACAGTAAATCTTCTTTGCATCCAATCTAAGGCATTGATCTCCTTCCCAAAATGTGCTGCCCAGAATTGGACACAATATTACAGCGGAAATATAACTAGTGATTCAGAAAAGTATAACTTCCTTAACATATCTAATGTTCAAATTTGGTCTCCTAATCTGAGGAAGGACGTTTTTGTTATTGAGGGAGTGCAGCGAAGGTTCACCAGACTGATTCCCGGGATGGCTGGACTGACATATGAGGAGAGACTGGATCGACTGGGCCTGTATTCAATGGAGTTTAGAAGGATGAGAGGGAATCTCATAGAAACATATAAAATTCTGACGGGACTGGAAGGCTTAGATGCAGGTAGAATGTTCCCGATGCTGGGGAAGTTCAGAACCAGGGGACACAGTCTAAGGATAAGGGGTAAGCCATTTAGGACTGAGATGAGGAGAAACTTCTTCACTCAGAGAGTTGTTAACCTGTGGAATTCTCCACCGCAGAGAGTTGTTGATGCCAGTTCATTGGATATATTCAAGAGGGAGTTAGATGTGGCCCTTACGGCTAAAAGGATCAAGGGGTATGGAGAGAAAGCAGGAAAGGGGTACTGAGGGAATGATCAGCCATGATCATATTTAATGGGTGGTGCAGGCTCGAAGGGCCGAATGGCCTACTCCTGCAACTATTTTCTATGTTTCTATCTTTCTCTGTTTCTAATGAACTATCCTTTCTCTTTGAATTTAAAGAGGAACTATTGGGCTCTCTAATCTGAAGTCATTGAACGGCACTAAAGCCTGCGACGCTGAAAGAGTCTTCAAGCTCAAGGTCTAATTGTTCCATCTGGTGTTTTTTTTAATAAATCAACCGGCAGCGGGAGGGTTAATTGACTTTAGGCTGCGTGTTTCGACAGCAACTGCTAAGAGGTAACGAAACACGAGTTGCCTCTTGATTGGGGAGCAACAGCGCTCCGTTGACAAGGCAACCAACGGCAGCAGGAAACGAGTTGAAGCTGCGGTTTCAGCAAACACGGTCGCAGAATATGTCAGTTTGCACAAACAGAGAAACTGCGGTTGACGTGCCTGGGGCTGGAAACTAGAGCAGCGAGGTGGCAGTTAAGCGGGGGAGGTGGAGACGGATGTTGCAAAGAGCAGCAAAGCCTGCAACACAATTGCTTATTTTTTGAAGCGTCAATTTTATCTGTTCATTAGACAGCAATCAAAGCGAATCAAATAGCGCATCGTTGAGTTTTTGAATCTTGGAATCATCGAGATGTACACCACAGAAGGAGGGCATTTCGGCCCATCATGTCCGCGCCGGCCGACCAAGAACTATCCAACCTAATCCCTCTTTCCAGCTCTTGGTCATTAGCCCCGTAGGTCATGGTACCTCAAGTGCACATCCAAGTATTTTTTTAAATGTGGTGAGGCTTTCTGCCTCTACCAACCTTTCAGGGAGTGAGCTCCAGACCCCCACCTCTGGGTACTGAAATGTCCCCTCATTTCTCCACTAAACACCCCTCCCCCCCGCAATTACTTTAAATTTATACTCCCTGGTTGTTGACCCCTCTGCCAAGGGAAACAGGTCCTTCCTATCCATTATTTCCAAGCCCCTCATAATTTTATACACCTCAATCAGGTCTCCCCTCAGCCTCCTCCGTTCCAAAGAAAACAGACCCATCATCTCCAATCTTTCCTCATAGCCAAAATTCTCCAGTCCAGGCAACATTCTTGTAAATTTCCTCTGCACCCTTTTCAGGGCAGTCACATCCCCATGTGACTGCACTTGTTCGCTACGGACAATCATAGAATCATACAGTAGAGAGGCAGGCCACTCGTCCCATTCTGCCTGTGCCTGAAAAAGCTATCCAATTAGTGCCTCCCGCCCCCGCTCTTTCCTCACAGCCCTACAAATCTGTCCTTTTCGACTATGCATCCAATTGCCTTTTGAAAGCTGCTATTGAATCTGCTTCCACTACCCTTTCAGCCAATGCATTCCATATCTTGGCAACTTACTGTGTAAAACATAAAGCTTCACTCATCTCCCACTGGATTTCTTTTGCCAAGTCCCTTAAATCTGTACCTCTGGTGGAAACCGTTTCTCCTGATTTACTCCATCAACAGCCTTCATGATTTTGAACACCTCTGTTAAATCTCCCAAGCTCTCAGGAGAAAAGTTCCAGTTTCTCCAGTCTTTCCACAATCTCTGAAGTTAACAGCTCAAGCAACATTGAAATATAAAGTCTGACTCCAGCCGTGAGTTATAGTGGATCAACCTGTATATATACTATACACAGGATATCATCTAACTTAAATTTTAAGTGTTACATTTTCGATTGCCTGCGCCGTACATTCTGAAATTCCCTCCCTAAACCTTTCCACCTCTCTACCTCTCTCTTTTTCTCCTCGTCCTTTAACACATCCCCTTAATACTGGTCTCTTTGACCGATGTTTTGGTCACTTGTCCACTATCTGCTTATGTGGCTCGGTGTCATATTTTATTTGATAAGGCTCCAGTGAAGCACTTTGGGCCTTTTAATTAGGTGCTATATAAATGCAAGTTTCTGTTGTCCTGATAGTTCCACGAAAGGTATTCAGATCAATTCCTTATTATCCCTTTAGTCTTTCCTACTGTCTAAAATCCATATAGACGTCCAGAGAATAAATTCTAATTTTGGCAATTTGTGAATATTTTTTTTTAAATCTCTTAATAAAAGGGCTCCGGGTTCTTTCCGAATATGCAGCTATTTACTTTAATATTGAAGCAGAATAAATTTTGAAGACTTCGTTTTTCTTCTGGACAGCAAGACATCCACATAACAATCACTTATAAACTTTAAAGTTAAAAGAAAAATCAAGAAAAATAGTATCATAAACAGAAAGTACAAAAGCAAGAACGAAGGAGGGAAGGAAGCAAGAAAGAAAGAAAGAAAGAAAGAAAGAAAGAAAGAAAGAAAGAAAGAAAGAAAGAAAGAAAGAAAGAAAGAAAGAAAGAAAGATAGAAACAAACAAACAAACAAACAAACAAACAAAATAATTTCAATTGAGCTATTTTTTTCCAGGACAGTGCAAACAATGAAACTTCATGTCCTAGTTAGTGCATTTTTCACACAAGAGTCTGACTTGAAAGTGGATATGATTGTCCTGCACTTCAAAAGTTAATCCAAAACTCAGTGTGCAGTGAGTGGAGATGCTGCAAGTCGTTGAGGGCAACAGTGCCCCATCTGTATTATCATAGATTGGCAGTCATGGAGAAGAATGATGTGCCTAAGCAAAACGGATAAACAACTCATTGCTGAGTACATAGAATCGTACAGCACGGAAGGAGTCCATAAGTCCATTCAGCCTAGCGTGTCTGTGCTGGCTCCTTGAAAAATCTATCCAATAAGTCCCGTCCCGCCACCTGCTCTGTTCCCATAGTCCTGCAAATGTCTCCTTTTCAAGTATTTATCCAATTTCCTTTTGAAAGTTACAATGGAATTCGCTTCCAGCACGCTTTCTGGCACTGTGTTCCAGACCACATCACGCTGCATTAGAAACAGTCGTCACATCTCCCCGCTAGATTTGTTTTTTGTAAATTATCTTAAATCTATGTCCTTTGGTTCCCGGCCACCCTGCCAGTGTAATCCGTTAGTCCTGATTGACTCTATCAAAACCCCTCCTATTTCTGAACATCTCCATTAAGTCTCTCCTCAACCATCTCTGCTCTAAGGAAAACAATCACATCTTCTCTAGTCTCTGCAGTATCTATGAAGTTTATGTGTAAAGCAATACTGAAATGTAAAGTCTGTATGCAGCCGTACAATATACGTTGACTCAAACTGGTTATGCACTTTACACAAGATATCACCACATTTAAAGTTTTATTTCTTATATTTTCAACTACATAGTTGTTCACAATTCTCATGAACGATTTGGACTCGAGAATCGCAAGTACAATATCAAAATTTGCGGACGGGCCCAAATTGGGGGTGCGTAGTTAACACAAGGGAAGAATACACAAAAGACAAGAAGCTTGCAGAACGGGCAGTTAATTGGCAAATTAATTTCAATATAGATAAGTGTGAGGTACATTTTAGTAGGAAGCATAAGATGGCGACATTGTGCTTGGACAATAAGAACGTAAATAGGGAAATAGGGTAGATACACAAACCACTAAGAGTAGAAACGCAGGTTAATAAGGTCATAAAAAGCAACCCAAGTATATTTCTAGAGTGACAGAATTGAAAAATAGGGAAGTCATGTTAAAGCAGCAGCGAACCTAGGTTAAACCACACTTGTTAGTACTGTGTATAGTTCTGGCCTCCATCGTATAAAAAATGATAAGGAGGCAATGGAGGAGATGGGAAAAAGATTTATTAGTGACTATCTTATATGTATTGCTCTTAGTTTCGGTCTCCCCTACAATTGGAAATATCTCCTCTATGTCTACCTTATCAAGCCACTTCATAAGTTTTAAACACCTCTATCCGGTCAGCCCTCAGCCTCCAACTAACACACTTTAGTTATCGACTGGTCGATCATTGGGAATATTTTATTTTCCCTTTTGAGCATGTTAAAGCCTCTAATAAATTTGAACAGTTCTATAATTGCTGGATTTAATTTCTTTATTGTAACAAAAAGAGTTCTGGTTTAAACCGTTATTGATTAATCTGCAATTATTTACATTAATATCGAAACAGAATTATCACGATCACTTAGTTTTTCTTCAGGACACCAAGAAATCCAGGAAACAGTGTGGTTTGAACGCTAAACTTAAAATTGAATTGTCTTTCATCTGTATCTTGGGTTACTGGCGGCTGCTGCCAGTGTAAACAATATCTTTTGATTTACTCTATCAAAGTCCCTTATAATCCTGAATATCTCTATTCAGTCTCTCCTTAACAATCACATCTTCGCTAGTCTCTCCAGTGTCTATGAAGTTAATGGACAAAACAAAACTGATATGTAAAATCTGCACACAGCCATACAGCACATGCTGGATCAAACTGTTTATACACTTTCCACAAGATATCACCTAATTTAAGGTGCTATTTGTTACATTTGCAACTACACAGTTGTCCACAATTTACATTACTGGGAAGATCTCCGCTACATTTCTTCTAAATATTGTCATGGGATTCTTTATGGCCACAGGGAAGGACAGGCGGGGCCTCTATTTATGAAAGATGGCACCTCCGACAGTGCAGTTCTCCAAGGTACAGCCAGTAAGCAGGAAGGCAAATGGAATGTTAGCCTTTATTGCAAGGGGGATAGAGTATAAAAGCAGAAATGTCCTGCTACAACTGTACAGGGTATTGGCGAGGCCACACCTGGAGTGCTGCGTGCAGTTTTCGTCTCCGTATTTATGGAAGGATATATTTACATTGGAGGCTGTTCATAGAAGGTTCACTCGGTTGATACCAGAGAGGAGGGGGTTGACTTATGAGGATAGGTTGAGTAGGTTGAGAAGTTGGAGTTCAGAAGAATGAGAGTTGATCTTATTAAAACTTATAAGATAATGAGGGGTCTCGACAAGGTGGATGCAGAGAGGATATTTCCACTCATAGAGGAAACTAAAACTAGGGGACATAGTCTGAAAATAAGGTGCCGCCCATTTAAAACTGAGACGAGGAGGAATTTTTTCTCTCAGGGGGTTGTAAATCTATGGAATTCTCTGCCCCAGAGAACTGTGGAGGCTGGGTCATTGAATATATTTAAGGTGGAGATAGACACCTTGAGCGATAAAGGAGTAAAGGATTATGGTATCGGGCAGGGAAGTGCATGATCAGTTTAGCCATGGTCATATTGAATGGCGGAGCAGGCTCGAGGAGCCAAATGGCCTACTCCTGCTCCTATTTCTTATATTCTTATGTGCCCTCAGTACTGCACTGGAGTGTCAGCTTAGAGTTTTATGCTTGAGTTTCTGGACTCGGATTTGAATCTACAAATTGCTGACTCAGTGTCATGGATGCTACCAACTGAACCACGGCTGACAGTCAATTACATTCTGAATCGTAACAACTCGCTCCGTTTAAAAACAAATCTCCACGTCCCTCCCTCTGAATTTTTGGAGGGAATGTTTTTGCATTGTAGGCCCTTTGTTTTCCAGCCACCCTGCGAGTGTAAACAGTTGCTCCTGATTTACGCTATCAATATCATTCATATTTCTGAACACTTCCATTAAATCGTCACTTGACCTTTTCTGCTCCAAGGAGAACGATCCGAGCTTCCCTAGTCTCTCCACAGGCTATGAATTTAATGGTTCAAGCAGCGTTGAAGTGTAAAGTCTGAATGCAGCCTTGCAGTGTACGTTGGGTCAAATTGTTTACACTCTTTGCAGAAGATATCACGTAACTTCACGTTTTAATTGTTACGTTAAAAATGCACTGTTGATCAAAATTTCCAAGATCGATTTGGACTGGCGAATTGGAACTACAGTTTCAAAATTTGCAGATGGCACCGCGTTGGAGGGTGCAGTAAATGGCAGAATGTGACAAAATACAAGCAACATTAATAAGCTTACAGAATGGCCCTTTAACTGGCAAATTAATTTCAATAGGAATAAAGTGGTGTGGTGAATTCTGGTAGGAAGAATCATCATCATAGTTGGTCCCTCGAACGGGGATGACTTGTTTCGACATGAGTTCACAGATGTTTCAATGAAGGACCCGATGTACCAGTCCTGAACTCCAGTTGAAGAGGTGGAAAATGCCTGTGCGTGGATTTTTTTAACGTGTGGTGACCGTTGCACATCAGCCACCACACGGACTTGACAGAGCGAAACCTTTATCCAGTGGCAAGGGTGAACCAGGATGGCTGGAGACCTGCTCTGCTGCACGGACCCAGTGCGCACATATATCGCAGTGTGGGCTGACCCTCGCTGCCCCTAGGCCCTCGGCTCTTGTGGGCTTCGTACCCTCATTCGCCGCGATTTTTCACCGCTCCTCCACCGCAAAAATATTCGCCGCTCCTCCGCCATGATCTCCCGCTGCACCTCCATACCAGACATTTGCAGAACCTCTGCCACGATCACCCACCAAATCTCAGCCATGATCCCTCATCGCTCCTCCGCCCCAATCACTCATCGCAAGTCCGCAAGAACTTTCCCACTCCTCTGCTGTAACAGGGCCCATCCGATGTTCCTGCCCACGCCCCAAACGGCGACCTGGGTACTGATGACGTCACCCAGTCGCCCACCAGAATAAAGAGGCCACATACGGCTTGAACAAAAACGATCTAAATAGGGGAGAAGAGCAAAGGAAGCTAAGCATGCTGACACACAGAGCACTAAATGTAGCGGCACAGGTTTATAAGGCCATAAAAAGCAAACCAGGCACTGAGGTTCATCTCCAGAGAGATACGTTTGAAAAGCAGGGCAGTCATGTAAAACATGTATCGCACTTTGGTTGGAGCACATTTGCAGTACTGTGTATAGTTCTGGCCTCCAGATTATTAAAAAGATAATATAGACGAAATGGAGGAGGTGGGGAGAAGAGTCACAATTCCCGATTGGATTTATTGGTGACGATAAGGATCGAAATGGGACAGTGGACCAAAGGAAACTCGGGGTAAAGATACACAAATCATTAACAGTACCAACGCATGTTCATAAGGCCGCAAAAAATCAAACAAAGCACCGGGGTTACTTTATAAAGGGCGAGAGTTGGAAAGCAGGGAATTTGAATCCAACTTGTTACATCACTCCTGGAATACTGTGCACAGTTCTGGCCTCCAGATAATAAAAAGCATATTGTGGCAATGGAGCAAGTGATAAAAAGATTCACACTTTAGAGTTATCAGTGGCAATCTACTATTTATGTACCCTAGTTTTGGGCTCCCACAAATTGGAAATATCTTCTCTACGTCTACCCCATCAAACCACTTAATAATTTAAACGACCTCTATCCAATCACCACTCAGCCTTCAATGAATACATTTTAATTATCTGCTGGTCGGCCATTGGCAATATTTTCTGTTTCCTATTTAACTTATTAAAATCCCTATTAAATTTGAACACCTCTATCATAGCTGATGTTAACCTTTTTTATTGTAATGAAATGAGTTCCCGTTCCAATACTTATCTTCTAATATGCAGTCATTACCTTCAATATCGAAGCAGATTAATCACGATCACTTAGTTTTTCTTCAGAACAACAAGACATCCAGCAAATGTGTTTTAACACTTGATTTAAAATGAAAATTACATGCTAAATTTTCTAAAATCTGTATCCTTGGGTTAGCAGCCGCCCTGCCAGTGTAATCAGCGTCTCCTGATTTATCGCAACCCCTCAGAATTCTGAAAATCTCTATTAAATATCTCCTTATACTTCTCTGTTCTTAGGAAAACGATTCCATCGTCTCTAGTCGCTCCACAATCTATGAAGTTCATGGCCCAAGCAACAAGTCTGAATGCAGCCGTACAGTATACATTGGATCAAACTGTACATGCATTTTACACAAGATATCACATAATGTAACGTTTTAATAGTTACAATGTTGTTCACAATTTACAAGAAAGAGTTGGACTGGCGAATTGGAAATACAATTTCAAAATTTGCAGACGTCCCCAATTTGGGGGGGGGGGTGCAGTTAATAGAATAATGTGACAAAATACAAGAAGCATTAATAAGCTTGCAACAGGGCTGTTTCACTGGCAAATATATTTCAATGTAGATAAAAGTGACACGGCACATTCTGGTAGGAAGAAGAAAGGGACCACATACACTTGGACAAAAATGATCGAAATGGGGTAGAAGAGCACAGGAACCTAGGGGTACAGGAAAACAGAGCACGAAAAGTAGCGGGACATGGTAACAAGGCCATAAAAAAGCAAACCCCAGTGCTAGGGTTCATCTCCAGAGAGATACAGTTGAAAAGCAGGGCAATTAGATAAAACTTGTATGGTGCCTTGGTTAGACCACATTTTTAGCACTGTGCACAATTCTGGCTCCACAATATTCATTTAAAATGATTTGGACGCACTGGATGAGGTGGGCAAAAGAGTCACAATTCCTTATTGTATTTTTAGTGGTGATAAGGATCTAGAATCATTGAAAAATCATAGAAAAATTGCTACGCAGAAGGAGGTCATTCAGCCACTCATGTCCATACCAGTCAAAAAAGAGCGATCCAGCCTACTCCCACCTTCCAGTACTAGGTCCGTGGCCCTGTTGGTCACGGCTCTTTAAGTGCACATCCAATTACCTTTTAAATGTGATAAGAGTTCCAGACCCCCCACTACGCTCTGGGTGAAAAACAAAAACTCATCGCCCCTCTAATCTTTCTACCGACTACTTTAAATCAATGTCCCCTGGTTAGCGAACCTCTGTTAAGGGAAATAGGTATTTTCTATTCACTCTATCTAGGCTGCTCATAATTGTATACACCTCAATTAAATATCCCCATAGCCTCCTCTTTTCCGAGGGAAACAAGCCCAGCCTTTCCATTCTTTACCCTTGGCTAAAATGGTCCAGTCCTGGCAACATCCTCGTAAATCTCCTCTGTACCTTCTCTAGTGCAATCACATATTTCCTGAAATATGGTGACCAGGACTGTACGCAGTACCCAAGCTGTGGCCTAAGTAGTGTTGTATACAGCTCTAGCATAATTTCCCTCCTCTTATATTGTATTCCTCGGCTAATAAAGGAAAGCATTTTGTATGCGTTTTTATTACCTTATCGACCTGTCTACGTGTTTAAACTACCTTATCGACCTGTCATCTAAATAGAGTCGAGGAGCGATGGAAACTCGGGGTGCAGATACACAAATCACTAAAGGCAGCAACGCAGGTTAATAATGCCACTAAACATTAGAAAGAAAGAAAGAAAGAAGGAAAGAAAGAAAGCAAGTGGAGAAGAAAGTAAATATGTTTTATTATGCTTTTCCGCCTGGAGAATTCAAACAATCTAACCCCATGTTCTAGTTGGTGAATTTTTCACACAAGAGTCCTGCTTGAAAGGGAATATGATCATCCAGCACTTAAAGAGTTAATCCAAAACTCAGAGTGCAGTGAGCGGAGCTGCAGCAAGTAGTTGAGGGCAACAGTGCCGCATCTGCATTATCATAGATTGGCAGTCACGGTGTAGAATGAGGCACGTAAGCAGAAAAGATAAATAACTCACATCGAAGAATAGCAGAGTTGTACAGCACGGAAGGAGACTCTGAAAGAGCTATCCAATTAGTCCAATGCGCTCACTTGATCCTTCACCGCAGCACTGCACATTTCCTCTTTTCAAATATGTAAAAGGAAAGAAACAACATGCATTTCTATAGCGCCTTGCACGACCTTGGGATGTCCTTTTGCAGTTCAGACACTGCTGTCACGTCGGAAGCTCAGCAGCCAATTTGTACAGAGAAAGCTCCCACATATAACAAGATGATAATGACCAGATAATCTGTTATAGTAATGTTGATTGAGGAATAAATATTGGCCAGGACGGGAGAGAACTCCACTGCTCTTCTTCGAAATAGTGCCATGGGATATTCTATGGCCATATGGGAGGGCAGAAGTCTCATCTGAAAGATGTCATCAACGACAGTGCAGCATTCCCTCAGTGTAGCGTCAGCTCATATTTTAGTCCTCAGGTCTCGGGACTGGGACGTGAATCTACAAACTGCTGAATCAGTGGCATGGGTGCTACCAACCAAGCCACTGCTGACATTCATTTTCATTCCAAATTGTTGCAACTGGTTGCATTTTTTTAATCGGCACATCACCCCTCTGATTTTTAATTTTTTTTTTAACTATGACTTTTGGTATCCGTCCGCCCTATGAGTGTAAACAGTTTCTCCTGATTTACTCTATCAACACCCGTCATATTTATGAGCACCATTATTAAATCGCCCCTTAACCTTCTCTGCTCTGAGAATGATCATAGCTTCTCTAGTCTTTCCATAGTCTATGCCGTTAATGGCTCAAGCAACATTGACCCGTTTATTCCTACTCTCTGTTTTCTGCCTGTTAACCAATTCTCTATCCATGCCAATACATTAGCTCCAATCCCAAGAGTCTTTATCTTGTGTAATAACTTTTTATGTGGTACCTTATAAACTTAAATATACTACATCCACTGGTTCCACTTTATAACATAAGAACATAAGAAATAGGAACAGGAGTAGGTCGTAGGTCGTAAGGCCCCTCGAGCCTGCTCCGCCATTCAATAAGATCATGGCTGATCTGATCGTGGACTCAGCTCCACTTCCCCGCCCGCTCCCCATAACCCCTTATCCCCTTATCGTTTAAGAAACTGTCTATTTCTCTCTTAAATGTATTCAATGTCCCAGCTTCCACAGCAAATTTCACAGATTTACAACCCTCTGAGAGAATAAATTTCTCCTCATCTCTGTTTTAAATGGGCGGCCTCTTATTCTAAAATCGTGCCCTCGAGTTTTAGTCTCCCCCATCAGTGGAAACATCCTCTCTTCATCCACCTTGTCAAGCCCCCTGATAATCTTATACGTTTCGATAAGATCACCTCTCATTCTTCTGAATTCCAATGAGTAGAGGCTCACCCTACTCAACATTTCCTCATAAGTCAACCCCCTCATCCCCAGAATCAACCTAGTGAACCTTTTCTGAACTGCCTCCAAAGCAAGCACACCCCTCCGCAAATACTGAATCCAAAACTGCACGCAGTATTCCAGGTGTGGTCTTACCAATACCTTATCTAGCTGTAGTAAGACTTCCCCGCTTTTATACTCTATCCCCTTTGCAACAAAGGCCAAACCATTGGCCTTCCTGATCACTTGCTGTACCTGCATACTATCCTTTTGTGTTTCATGCAGAAGTACCCTCTACCCTGTTAGTTATATCCTCAAAAAACTCTAATTATGTTTTATCAAATACGATTTCCCTTTCAAGAAACCATGTTGACTCTGCCTAATGATGATGATCAAAGTGCCCTGATACCACTTCCTTAATAATGGATTCCAGCATTCTCCCGACGACTGACGTCCGACTACATGGCATGTAGTTCCCTGTTTTCTCTGTCCCTTCTTTCTTGAATAGTGGTGTTACTTTTGCTATCTTCTAATCCACTGGGACTGTTTTGAATCTAGGTAATTTTGAAAGATGAAAGCTAATGCATCCACTATCTCTGCAGCCACCTCTTTTAAAACCCTCGTGTGTAGGACGTCCAGGGGAGTTGTCGGCTTTTAGTCCCATTAGTTACTCTCGTACTTTTTTTCTACTTATATTAATTACATTAAGTTCCTCACCCTCTTTAGACCCTTGGTTCCCCACAATTTTAGGTATGCTTTTTGCGTCTTCTATTGTGAAGACAGATACAAAATATTTGCTTAACATTTCTGCCATTTCCTTATTCCCCATGTTTTCTCCTGCCTCAATCTCTGGGTTCCTGGGATGTGGGCATCGCTGGCTAGGCCGGCATTTATTGGTCATCCGTAATTTCCCTTGAGAAGTGCTGGTGAGCTGCCTTCATGAACTGCTGCAGTCCGTATGATGGAGGTACTCCCATCGTGCTGTTAGGGAGGCAGTTCCATGATTTTGACCCAGCGACGATGAAGGAACGGTGATATATTTCCATGTCAGTATGGTGTTTAACTTGGAGGGGAACTTGCAGGTAATGGTGTGCCCATGCGCCTGCTGCCTCTGTCCGTCTAGGTGGTAAAGGTCGCGGGTTTGGGAGGTGCTGCCGAAGAAGCCTTGGCGAGTTGCTGCAGTGCATCTTGTAAATGGTATATACTGCAACCACACTGCGCTGGCGGTGCAGGGAGTGAATGTTTGAGGTGGTGGATGGGTTGCCAATCAAGCTGGCCGCTTTATCCCAGATGGTGTCCAGCTTCTTGAGTCTTGTTGGAGCTGCAGTCATCCAGGCAAGTTGGGAGAATTCCATCACACTCCTGACTTGTGTCTTGCAGGTGGTGGAAAGGCTTTGGGGAGTCAGGAGTTGAGACACTCGCCTCAGAATACCCAGCCTCTGACCTGCTCTTGTTGCCACAGTATTTATGTGGCTGGTCCAGTTCAGTTTCTCGTCAATGGTGACCCCCACGATGTTGATGGTGAGGGATGCAATGATACTACTGCCATTGAATGTCAAGTGGCAGTGGTTAGATTCTCGCTTGTTGGCGATAGACATTGCCTGGCACTTGCCATTTATCAGCCCAAGTCTGAATGTTTTTCAGGTATTGATGCCTGCGGGTTCAGGCTGCCTGATTATCTAAGGAGTTGCGAATGGAACTGAACACTGTGCAGGCATCAGCGAACATCCCCACTTCTGACCTTATGGTGTAGGGAACGTCATTGATGAAGCAGCTCAAGATGTTTGGGCCTGGGACACTGCCCTGGGGAACTCCTGCAGCAATGTCCTGGGGCTGGGATAATTGAACTCCAACCACCACAGCCATCTTCCTTTGTGCTAGATATGACTCCAGCCAGTGAAGAGTTTTCCCTCTGATTCCCGTTGACTTCAGTTTTACTAGGGCTCCTTGATGCCACACTCAGTCAAATGCTGCCTTGATGTTAAGGGTAGTCACTCTCACCTCACCTCTGGATTTCAGCTCCTTTGTCCATGTTTGGATAAGGCTGCAGTGAGGTGTGGAGCCAAGTGGTCCTGCCGGAACCCAAACTGATCATCGGTGAGCAGGTTATTGATAAGTAAGTGCCGCTTGATAGCATTGTAATGACATCTTTCATCACTCTGCTGATGATTGAGAGAAGACTGATGGGGCGATAATTTGCGAGATTAGATTGGTCCTTATTTTTGTTGACAGGACATACCTGGTCAATTGTCCACGCTGTCGGGGAGGTGATAATGTTGTAGCTCTACAGCAATAGTTTGGCTAGAGGTGCGGCTAGTTCTTGAGCACACGTCTGTCGGGGCACATAGCATTTCTATCCAGATGGTGGACATGCTTTGGGTGTCAAGAGGTGAGATACTCGCCGCAGAATACCCAGCCTCTGACCTGCTCTTGTAGCGGTATTTATGTGGCTAGTCCAGTTAAGCCATTTTAGAGGGCAGTTAACCACATTGCTGCGGGTCTGGAGTTGCATAAAGGCCAGACCAGGTAAGGACGGCAGATGTCCTTACTTAAATGACATTAGTGGGCCACATAGGTTTTTACCGCAAACCGATAGTTCCATCGTCACCATTACTGACACTAGCTTTTTATACCATATTAATTTAATTAAGTGAATTTAAATATCGTCAACATTCGAATATAAAATGTTTTATTCATTCACATAATGTGGGCGTCACTGGCAAGGCCAGCATTTATTGCCCTTGAGAAGGTGGTGGTGAGCTGCCTTATACAACTGAATGGCTTGCTCGGCCATTTCAGAGAGCAGTTAAGAGTCAACTACATTGCTGTAGGCCTGGAGTCACATGTAGGCCAGACTAAGTAAGGACGTCAGATTTCCTTACCTAAAGGACATGAGTGTAACAAATGGGTTTTTAAGAAAATCCAGTAGTTTCAAAGTCACCAGTACTGATACTGTTTTTATGAATTCCAAATTAAATGAAATACTGAATTTAAATTCACCATTACTGATACTGTTTTTATTAATTCCAAATTAAATTAAATACTGCATTTAACTGCCATGGTGGGATTTATAGTCATGTCACCGATCATTAATCCAGGTCTCTGGATTACTGGTTCAATAACATAACCGCTATGCTATTGTTCCCTTACTGTACACAGTTCTGGCCTCCGTGTTATTAAAACATGATATAGAGACACTGTGGGAGATGGGGGAAAGATTCACAATTCCCTCTTGGATCTATTAGTGACTATATTATATTTATGGCCGATGGTTTCGGACTCCACTAGAACTAGAAATATCTCCTCTACCACTAACTAATCGAATCTTAAAGATCCCTAAGAATTCACGCCTCAGCATTCAATTAACAAACTTTACTTGTTGGCCGGTCAGATATTGAGAATAATTTATGTTCCCTAATGAACTTATTAAAGTCTCTAATAAATTTGAACGGGTCTATCGTTGCTGGTGTTAACCTTTTTGATAAGATCACCTCGCATTCTTCTGAACTCCAATGAGTAGAGGCCTAACGTACTCAACCTTTCCTCATAAGTCAACCCCCTCATCTCCGGAATCAACCGAGTGAACCTTCTCTGAACTGCCTCCAAAGCAAGTATATCCTTTCATAAATATGGAAAACAAAACTGCACACAGTACTCCAGGTGTGGTCTCACCAAAAGCTGTAGCAAGACTTTCCTGCTTTTATACTCCATCCCCTTTGCAAATAAAGGCCAAATAAAGCTGATAACAATCACTTCGTTTTACTTCAGGAGACCAAGACATCCAGCAAACTGTGAGCTTTGAACAAAAAAAAATGAAATGAAAAGAGGGAATGAAAATAATTTTGTTGTTCTATTCATCCTGGAGGATTAAAACAAATTAGCCTCATACACTAGATTGTGCATTTATTAGCACAAGAGTGGCTTGAAAGCGGATGTGATGGTCCAGTACGTAAAGAGTTAATCCAGAACTCAGTGTACAGTGAGCGGAGCTGCAGCAAGTTATTCACTGCAACAGCACCCCATCTGTTTAATCATAGAGTTGCACTCATGTCGGAGAATGAGGCGCGTAAACAGAAAAGACAAACAACAAAAACAACTTGCATTTATATAGCACCTTTAACGTAGTGAAACGTCCAAAGGCGCTTCACAGGAGTATGATGAGACTTTTAAAAATTGAGACCGAGCCATATAAGTAGAAATTAGTGCAGCTAAACTGAACCTTGTTCAAAGAGAAAGGTTTAAAGGGGTGTCTTAAATGAGATAGTGAGGCGGAGAGGTTTAGGCAGGGAGTTTCAGAGATTGGGGCCGAGACAACAGAAGGCGCAGCCACCGATGGTTGAGTGATTATAATAAGGGATGGTCAAGGGAGCAAACCTGGAGGAGCGCAGACATATCGGGGGCAGGGGAGGAGGGGTTATGGGGCAGAAGAAGGTTACAGAGGTAGGGACGGGCCAGGCCATGGAGGGATTTGAAAATAAGGCAGGCGGGGAGGCTTCATTTAAGGGTAAGGTGCCACTGCCTCTCAACCACGTTTCAGTCACAGCCATGTTGCCTAGTTTGCTGATGATGCAAACATGGGTGGGAAAGCAAATTGTGAGGACACAAAAAATGTGCAAAGGGATATAGTCAGGATAAGTGAGTGGGCAAAAATTTGGCAGATGGAGTATAATGTGAGAAAATGTGAGGTTCAGCAGAAATAATAGAAAAGCAAATTATAATTTAAATGGAGAAAAATTGGAAAGTGTTGCAGTACAGAGAGACCTGGGGGGTTCTTGTGCATTGCTACCAGTGCCACGTGCGAGTCAGACCAGGAATTGCAGGATAGCTCAGATGAATACGTGGCTTGAGGAGTGGTGCAGAAGGGAGGGATTCAAATTCCTGGGACATTGGAACCGGTTCTGGGGGAGGTAGGACCAGTACAAACCAGACGGTCTGCACCTGGGCTGGACTGGAACCAGTGTCCCAGGGAGAATGTTTGCTAGTGCTGTGGGGAGGAGTTAAACTAACATGGCAAGGGGATGGGAACCTATGCAGGGAGACAGGGGGAAATCAAATGGAGGCAGAAGCAAAAGATAGAAAGGAGAATAGTAAAAGTGGAGGGCAGAGAAACCCAAGGCAAAAAACAAAATTCTAAAGGGGCAAAGTGTGTCAAAAAGACAAGCCTGAAGGCTCTGTGCCTCAATGCGAGGAGTATTCGGAATAAGGTGGATGAATTAACTGCGCAGATAGCAGTTAACGGGTATGATGTAATTGGCATCATGGAGACATGGCTCCAGGGTGACCAAGACTGGGTACTCAACGTCCAGGGGTATTCAACAATTAGGAAGGATAGACAGAGAGGAAAAGGAGGTGGGGTGGCGTTGCTGGTTAAAGAGGAAATTAATGCAATAGTAAGGAGGGACATTAGCCTGGATGATGTGGAATCGGTATGGGTGGAGCTGCGGAATACCAAAGGGCAGAAAACGCTAGTGGAAGTTGTGTACAGACCACCAAACAGTAGTAGTGAGGTTGGGGACAGAATCAAACAATAAATAAGGGTTGTGTGCAATTAAGGTACAGCAGTTATCATGGCCGATTTTAATCTACTTATTGCTTTGGCTAACCAAACTGGTAGCAATGCGGTGGAGGAGGATTTCCTGGAGTGTATTAGGGATGCTTTTCTAGACCAATATTTCGAGGAACCAACGAGAGAGCTGGCCATCCGAGACTGGGTGATGAGTAATGAGAAGGGACTAATTAGCAATATTGTTGTGCGAGGCCCCTTGGGAAAGAGTGACCAGAATATGGTAGAATTCTTTATTAAGATGGAGAGTGACACAGTTAATTAAGAAACTATTGTCCTGAACTTAAGGAAAGGTAACTTCGATGGTATGAGGCGTAAATTGGCTAGAATAGACTGGCGAGTGATACTTAAAGGGTTGACGGTGGATAGGCAATGGCAAACATTTAAAGATCACATGGTTGAACGTTTGTACATCCTTATCTGGGGTAAAAAAAATAACACAGGGAAGGGGGCTCAACCGTGGCTAACAAGGGAAATTCAGGATAATGTTAAAACCAAGGAAGAGGCATATAAATTGGCTAGAAAAAGCAATAACCCTGAGGACTGGGAGAAATTTAGAATTCCACAGAGGAGAACTAAGGGTTTAATTAAGAGGAAAAAATAGAGTATGAGAGGAAGCTTGCAGGGAACATAAAAACTGACTGCAAAAGCTTCCATAAATATGTGAAGAGCAAAAGATTAGTGAAGACAAAAGTAGGTCCCTTGCAGTCGGCTTCAGGTGAATTTATAATGGGGAACAAAGAAATGGCAGACCAATTGAACAAATACTTCGGTTCTGTCTTCACGAAGGAAGACACAAATAACCTTCCAGATGTACTAGGGGACAGTGGGTCTAGTGAGAAGGAGGAACTGAAGGGTATCCTTATTAGCTGGGAAATTGTGTTCGGGAAATTGATGGGATTGAAGGCCGATAAATCCCCGTGGCCTGATAGTCTACATCTCAGAGTACTTACGGAAGTGGCCCTAGAAATAGTGGATGCATTGGTGATCATTTTCCAACAGTCTATCGACTCTGGATCAGTTCCTATGGACTGGAGGGTAGCTAATATAACAGTACTTTTTACAAAAGGAGGGAGAGAGAAAACGCGGAATTATAGACCGGTTAGCCTGACATCAGTATTGGGGGAAATGTTGGAACCAATCATTAAGGATGAAATAGCAGCGCATTTGGAAAGCAGTGACAGGATCGGTCCAAGCCAGCATGGATTTATGAAAGGGAAATCAGGCTTGACGAATATTCTGGAATGTTTTGAGGATGTAACTTGTAGAGTGGACAAGGGAGAACCAGTGGATGTGGTGTATTTGGACTTTCAAAAGGCTTTTAACAAGGTCCCGCGTAAGAGATTGATGTGCAAAATCAAAGCACATGGTATTGGGGGTAATGTACTGACGTGGATAGAGAACTGGTTGGCAGAGAGGAAGCAGAGAGTCGGGTTAAACGGGTCCATTTCAGAATGGCAGGCAGTGACTAGTGGAGTGCCGCAGGGCTCAGTGCTGGGACGCCAGCTCTTTACAATATACATTAACGATTTAGATGAAGAAATTGAGTGTAATATCTCCAACTTTGCAGATGACACTAAACTGGGTGGCGGTGTGAGCTGTGAGGGGGATGCTAAGAGGCTGCGGGGTGAATTGGACAGGTTAGGTGAGTGGGAAAATGCATGGCAGATGCAGTATAATGTGGATAAATGTGAGGTTATCCATTTTGGGGGCAAAAAACAGAAAGGCAGAATATTACCTGAATGGCGGCATTTAGGAAAAGGGGAGGTGGAACGAGACCTGGGTGTCATGGTTCATCAGTCATTCAAAGTTGGCATGCAGGTACAGCAGGCGGTGAAGAAGGCAAATGGTATGTTGTCCTTCATAGCCAGGGGATTTGAGTATAGGAGCAGAGTGGTCTTACTGTAGTTGTACAGGGCCTTGGTGAGGCCTCACCTGGAATATTGTGTTATTTTTGGTCTCCTAATTTGAGGAAAGACTTTCTTGCTATTGAAGGAGTGCAGCGAAGGTTCACCAGACTGATTCCAGGGATGGCTGAACTGACATCTGACGAGAGACTGGATCAATTGGGCCTTTATTCACTGGAGTTTAGAAGGATGAGAGGGGATCCCATAGAAACGTATAAGATTCTGACGGGACTGGACAGGTTATATGCAGGAAGAATGTTCCCGATGCGGGGTAGTCCTGAACCAGGGGACATAGTCTTCGGATAAGGGGTAGGCCATTTAGAACTAAGATGAGGAGAAACTTCTTCACTCAGAGAGTTGTTAACCTGTGGAGACTTGTTGATGCCAGTTCATTGGATATATTCAAGAGGGAGTTAGATATGGCCCTTATGGCTAATGAGATCAAGGGGTATGGAGAGAAAGCAGGAAAGGGGTACTCAGGGAATGATCAGCCATGATCTTATTGAATGGCGGTGCAGGCACAAAGGGCCGAATGGCCTACTCCTGTACCTATTTTCTATGTTTCTATGTTTCTATTTTTCTCTGAAACACAAAATGTTAGTATGCAGGTACAGCAACTAATCAGGAAGGCAAATGGAATGTTGGCCTTTATTTCAAAGTGGATGGAGTATAAAACCAGCGATGTCCTGCTACAATTGTACAGGATAGTAGTGAGGCCACGCCGGGACTACTGCTGCAGTTTTGGTCTCCGTATTTAAGGAAGGATATATGTGCATTAGAGGCTGTTAAGAGAAGATTCACTCGGTTGATTCCGGAGATGCGGGGGTTGGCTTATCAAAATAGATTGAGTAGTTTAGGCCTATACTCATTACAGTTCAGAAGAATTAGATGTGATCTTATTGAAGCATAGGATAATGAGGGGGCTCGACAAGGTGGATGCAGAGAGGATATTTCCACTCATAGGGGAAACTAAAACTCGGGGACATAGTCTTAGAATAAGGGGCCGACCATTTAAAACTGAGATGAGGGAGAATTTCTTCTCTCAGAGGGTTGTAAATCTATGGAATGCTCTGCCCCAGAGAGCTGTGGAGGCTGCGTCATTGAATATGGGTGATAGGCAGATTTTTGAGCGATTTGGGAGCAAAGGGTTATCGGGAGCGGGCAGGGAATTGGAGCTGAGTCCATGATCAGATCAGCCATGATCTTATTGAATGGTGAAATGTGCTCGAGGCGCCAAATGGCCTACTTCTGCTCCGATGTCTTATGTTTTTATGTTGTTATGATGTCGATGCAATCATCCTCGATAAGCTCATGGATGGCAAGGCCTTGTTTGCAAGCGAAGGGACATTCTGGAGGGAGATGCGGAAGGGGTCGGCGATGGCTGCCCCACTGCCAGCGTCCACAGGGTCAGCACTGAGTGGGGGGCGAGGTTGGGGGAGTTGGACGAAGAGGTGATTGGCAGTATTAGCCCCCAGCTGGGCGGGAAGTTCGGCGAGAGAGTAGGATGCGACAGTCGGGGTTGCTGCTCGGAAGGACGCAGTGACGAGTGCCTCAATAAACTCCGTAGGGTGCCAAGAAAGACACCGAGGGATTCTGTAGGCTTATCTAGGAGGGAGTCAAGCCTGGGACAGCGGCAGTAGAGTAGGAAGGTTGAAGAGTGACGAGGGATTGGGGTGGGGACTGGGGAGGGCAGAGTATCCGATAGAGGGGAGATGAAAGGAGGAATGACGACAGGAGAGAATGGTCAGGGAAGGATAAAGAGAAAATGAAAGAGGGAGAATAGTGGAAAAGTATTGAATGGTTCGGGTCCAGAGCGACAGCCAAAGCACACATGCGAATGGACACAGGGGAAAAGTTCATGTTACATAAGCCTGATTCCACTTCCTATCTAATCCTAGCCCTGCTTGCTCACTTCTTAAATCATACCTTCGTGCAAGGAGGCCATACAGTCTATCCTATCTGTACCGGCTCTTTGAAAGATCTATACAATTAGTGAGACACCCCCTGTTTTTCCCCAAAGGCCTGAAAATGTTTCCTTTTCAAGTATTTATCCGATTCCCATTTGAAAGTTACTATTGAATCCGCTTCTACCACCATTTCAGGCCGTGTATTCCAGGTTATAACAACTCGCTGCGGTTTGTTTCCTAATTTCTCCTATGGTTCCTTTGACAATCTGTGGCCTCGGGTTACCGACCTACGTGTATGTAGAAACAGTTTTTCCTTGTTTACTCTATCTAAACCCCTCATTATTTTGAACACTTCTATTAAATCACTCCCTTAACCTTTTCAGTTCTAAGGAGATAACTTCCAGCTTCTCCAGTCTCGCCACGTAATTCAAGTCCCTTTTCACTGGTATAATTCCAGCAAATCTCCTCTGTGCTCTCTCCAAGGCCTTGACATCATTCCTAAAGCGTAGGGCCCAGAAATGGACTCGATATTGTAGCTGACGCCTAGCCGGCCATTTATCAAGCCTTGGTATGCATTTACAGGAGATTTATAGGAGGTTTTAAAAAAAATCTACGAATCTCTATAAATTTTCTTAGAATAATGGCAGATAGTTGCTTGAAAAGAACTGCTTCAGGATAAGGGGAATGAGCAAGGATTAGATTATCTGGCTGATGAGGTAAAAAAAACACTGTCGCAGGTTTGATTTATTGAACGATCTCTGTAACAATCCATAGTTCTATGACTAGTTCTCCCTTTTTGCTAATTGAATAATACAACTCGTCATCAAACCTCACCTCTGCCATGGAAGGATTTGAGCACACACCGTGATTGTGTGTGTGTGTGGGCGCATTTGTTTTTGTGTGTATATCTGTGTGTGTGTACGTCTGTCTGTGTGTCTGTGTTTATCTGTGTGTGTGTGTGTGTGTGTGTGTGTGTATGCGTGCATGTACAGTTGCATCTCTGACTTTTCCTTTTATCTTTTCCTCACCACTTGGCTCTCCCTCCCACTTGGCTGTCCTTAGGTTGTAGAGAAGTCTGTAGGCCAGAGCATTACTAGGCTTCGAGACTCAGGGTTGTGAGTGTGTGTGTGTGTGTGTGTGAGTGCGCGCGCGCGTGCGTGTGTGAGTGTGTGTGTGTGTGTGTTTGTTTGTGTGTGTGTTTGTGTGAGTGAGAGAGTGTGTGAGTGTGTATGTGAGTGTGTGTGTGTGTGTGTGTGTGTGAGTGTGTGTGTGTGTGTGTGTTTGTTTGTGTGTGTGTTTGTGCGTGTGAGAGAGTGTGTGCTTGTGTATGTGAGTGTGTGAGTGTATGTGTTTGTTTGTGTGTGTGAGAGAGTGTGTGAGTGTGTATGTGAGTGTGTGTGTGTGTGTGTGTGTGTGTGAGTGTGTGTGTGTGTGTGTGTTTGTTTGTGTGTGTGTTTGTGCGTGTGAGAGAGTGTGTGCGTGTGTATGTGAGTGTGTGTGTGTATGTGTTTGTTTGTGTGTGTGAGAGAGTGTGTGAGTGTGTATGTGAGTGTGTGTCTGTGTGTGTGTGTGTGTGTGTGTGTGTGGTAGACCCATGCAGCAGAGCCTGGTCTCCAATCATCTTGGCTCCCCTCGTCATTGGACCAAGACCTTTCTCTGTCAAGCCCTGTGGTAGCTGGTGTGTGACGGCCACCCCACATTAAAAGAATTCACGCACAGGCATCTTCCACCCTCTAAAATGAATTCCGGGACCTGGAACATCAGGACCCTCATGGACAACCCCATTTAGAACTCATATTAGTGTGGAAGCAAGTCACCCTCGAATCTGGGGGACTGTCTAAGAGAAAAGAGCATGTATTTACTGAGCGTTTCCCGATATAACACAAATTGCATTTTGATCCGAACCCCCATGATAAACAACAAAGGAACATAAGAAATAGGAGCAGGAGTAGGCCATTTGGCCCCTCTAGCCTGCTCCATCATTCAATAAGATCATGGCTGATCTGATCCTGGCCTCAACTCCATAACCCTTGACGCCCTTATCATTCAAAAATCTGTCTATCTCCAACTTAAATATATTCAATGACCCAACCTTCACAGCTCTCTGGGGCAGAGAATTCCAAAGATTTCCAAACCTCTGAGAGAAGAAATTCCTCCTCATTTCTGTTTTAAGTGAGCGGGGTGCCAGTTGGAACTGTGTTTCAGTTATGTGGGAACTAACCAATAAGTAACTGTGAGCAATCAGATTGCTTTTAAAGTGAGCAGTTCTGAATCTGGCACTGATCGTCTCTCCTTTTGCATGGTGGTACGCAAGTTGGGCGCTCTCTGGTGGCTGCGCCATGCTATGGACAATGTGCATTTTAAAAGTGAGATCGTGCATATATAACACGGCTTACAAACGTCTTCAAATGTTACATCTTTCATTCTAAATTTGGATAATTGAAACATCAAAGTTGTTAACGCTTCAATGCTAACCTATCAGTTTATACCTAACAGGAAAGGTTGAACAGTCTGGCACTCTATTCATCAATGTGTATCTTATGGTTAGCGAACCTCCTGCCAGTGTAAAAATGTTTTTCCCCATTGAATCTATCAAAACTGTTCATATTTGTGGACACAGTAGGAAACAATTGCTATGTCGTGATTTTAGGGATCGTGAACTCGATAGATTTATACAGCAAACGGTTACAAACTAATGCAATTCCTGTTGATGCATCATCCCTAATAATATAGAGCCACATAATCTTGCAGCACGGTAGGAGGCCACTCTGCCAGCTCATTCAAGGAGCTATCGAATTAATCCCACTCGATTGCTCTTTTTCCAAAGCCTTGCAAATTTCGCTCCTTCGTATTTTTATCCAATTCCGTTTGGAAAAATTATTCTGTAAACTGCTTACACCGGCCTTGCAGGCAGTGGATTCCAGATCATGACAATTCGATACGAAAAAAATATTAACATCTCCCTCCGGCTCTTTTGACAATTACCTGCAATCTGTGCTCTCTGGTTAACGACCCTTCTCCAACTGGCAATAGTTTCTCCCTGCTTATTCTAACAACACCATCCAAAGAATCATAATGGTTACAGCACGGAAGAAGGCCATTCGGCCCATCAAGCACGGGCCGACTGTCAGCCAGTCTCACTCCCCTGCCCTTTCCCCGTAGCTCTGTCATTTTTTTAACCCTTCAGATAATTATCCAGCTCCCTTTTGAAATTTAAAATTGAGTCTGCCTCCATGACCATTTCAGGCAGTATATTCCAGATCCCAACCACTCGCTGCGTATTAATGTTTTTTGTGACATCGTGTTTGCTTCTTTTAGAAACATAGAAAATAGGTACAGGAGTAGGCCATTCGGCCCTTCGAGCCTGCACCACCATTCAATAAGCTCAGGGCTGATCATTCCCTCAGTACCCCTTTCCTGCCAATCACCTTAAATCTTTGTCTTCTGGTTCTCAACACGTCTGCCAATGGAACAGTTTATGTACTCTGTCCAGACACCTTAAGATTTTGAACACCTCTATCAAATCTCCCCTTAATCTCTCTGCTCTGAGGAGAACAACACCAGCTTTCTTCAGTCTATCAACGTAACTAAATTCCCTCATTTCGAGAAACATTCTGGTAAATCTTTTCTGCACCTTCTCTAACGCCTTCATATCCTTCCTAAAGTGTGGTGCCCAAAATTGGACATAGTACTCCAGTGTTTTATAGAGGTGCATCATAATTTATATTTATGAAGCCCGGGATTCCCTAAGTCTTTTTAACCGCATTCTGAAACTGGCCTGCCATCCTTAACAATTTGTGTACACATACCGCCAGGTATCTCTGTTCCAACACTCCCTGTAGGATTGCACCATTTAATTTAAATGTCCTCTCATGATTCTTTCTACGAAAATGTATAATTTCATACTTTTATGCATTAAATGCCATCTGCCACGTGTCTGACCATTCTACCAGCCTGTCTATGTCTTCCTGGAGTCTATCACTCTCCTTCTCTCTGTTCACTATACTTCCAAGTTTTGTGTCATATGCAACTGTTGAAATTGTGCCCTGTATACCTACGTTAAATTCATTAATATATATCAAGAAAACCAGTTGCCGTAGGACCAACTACTGAAGGTAACCACGCTATACCTTCCTTCTTTCCAAAAAGCAACCGTTCACCACTACTCTCTGTTTCCTGTCACTTAGTCAATTTGCTATCCATGTTGCCACTGTCCATTTTATCTCATGTGTTTCAACTCTACTGGGCAAGCACTTTGTCGAACGCATTTTGTAAATCCATGTGCACCACGTCAACCGTAACCTTCAATAACACTCTCTGTTAACTCAACACAAAACGCCATCAAGTTGGTTAAACACGATTTTCCCTTAACAAATCCGTGCTGACTTTCCTTAATTAATCTACACCTATCCAAGTGACTGTTAATTTTTCTCCTGATCATTGTCCCTAAAAGCTTCCCCAGTATCGAGGTTAAACCGACTGGCATGTAGTTGCTACGTTTATCTTTACACCCTTTTATTAACAAGTCCTCTGGCACCACCCCTGTATCTATGGAGGATTCGAATATTATGGCCAGTACCTCCACGATTCTCTCAGCTCCCTAGGATGCATGGTGATTTATCGACTTTAAGTACAGCCAACACTTCACGATTTTGAACACCTCCACTCAATCTCCCCTTAAACTGCCTATTTCCAAATAGAACAAGCCGAGATTCCCTAGTCTCTCCGAATATCTGAAATCTATTATCCCTGGAACCATTCTAGTACATCACCTGTGTACCCTCTTACATGGTTTACATTATTCCATCCACAGATATGGTTCCCGGAAACGATCCATTGTTGCTCAAGATCTCTGAGGCGTTCCTGTGAGAGATGAGCAACGATTGCATAAATTAAAGCTTTTTATGTCTGTGTTTTAGCTGTAGTGCTTTGCAGTTTAAAATTTGAGTCAACATGATCAACATAAGTAGCACCGAGTCCAGTTGGACGGAGTATTCCTTCTGCAGAGTACTAAATTGGGAATTTGGTGAGTGAAGGAATTCGGTGCTTTGAGGGAGAATAAGGGGTTGCCCATTTGAAACGGAGCTGAGGAGGAATTTCTTCTCTCAGCGGGTCATGAAGCTTTGTAATTCTGTACCCCAGAGAGGAGTAGAGGGTGGGTAATCGAATATATTTAAGGAGGAGATGGACAGATTTTTGAAAGCTAAGGTAGTCAAGGGTTATGGGGAATGGGCAGTAAGTGGAGTTGAGGCCAAGATCAGATCAGCCATGATCTTATTGAATGGCGAAGCAGGCTATTGGGGGACAAATGACCTACTCCTGCTCTTATTCCTTATGTTCTTATGTTCTTATGTTGCTGTTCTGGTACTTTAAGAAACATGGTGCGATCCGAGAGAGGGAGCGTGACACAGCTGAGGTCCAGAGCCATTAATCAATATAAACAGTTTAAAAAAGATATGAACTAGATTCTAAAAGAGCGAATAGAGATTTTATTTTATCATGAATGGTAATCTGAGACTTGTTGCTTGCAATTCCTGCGCCACGTGGGAACCTAAGGACAGTTCCTGTGCCTTTGGGGACAACATGTGTAGGATGTGTTTCCAGCAGTTTGAGCTCGAGCTCTGGATTGCCGAACTTGAGGAGCAGCTGGAGTCACTGGATAGTTTGCGGAGGCTGAGAGTTTCGTTAACTGTACATTCCAGTAGGTGGCCACCCAACAGGCAGAGATAGTTCAGGATATTAAGTTGGTGACCACTCCGAAGAGTAGGAAAAGTCAGGAAGTGCAGGAGCCTTTAGAGTGTGAGTCACTCTCAAACCGCTGCTCAGCATTGGAGACTAGTGGGAATGATGACACCTTGAAGTCCAGACCATGGCACCAGTGGGAAAGGGACTGAACAGGGGGGAACAGCAAAGCGTAGAAATGCAGTCGTTATAGGAGATTCCATAGTTAGGGGGACAGACTTGCATTTCTGTAAACGTCGTCACACATGGTGTGTTGCCTTCATGGTGCCAGGGTGAAGGACATCACGGAGAGGAAGCAGAATATTCTGAAGGGGGAAGGGAGTGAGCCAGAAGTTGTGGTACCCGCCGGTACCAACAACAAAGGGAGGGCAGGTATTTAGGTCCTACATTCAGTCTTTCAGGAGCTGGGGAGGAAGTTAAAAAGTAGGACCTCGAAGTTAGTAATCTCTGGATTACTCCCAGTGCCTCACGCCATTGGAAGATAGAAATGATCAATGCGTTGTTAGGGGCAAGTTGCAGGAGGGAGGGCTTCAGATTTTTGGGGCATTGATACCAGTCCTGGGGCAGGATGCAACTATTCCAAAGGGACCGGTTGCACCTCAACAGGACTGGGACCAATGTCCTCGCGGGGAGGTTCACAAGTGTGGTTGGGGAGGGTTTAAACTCAATTGCCAGCGGGTGGGCAGCAGCATAGAGAAGTAGAAAAGAGGAATAAGGTGCATAAAGGAGTAGGAGTGTTGGATAGTACTAGAGAAGGAAGGACTACCATATTAGATAGGAACAGACTAAGAAGGACTACGAGGAATACATGACAGGTTTAGAATGCATGTATGTAAACGCACATAAGGTTGGTGAGCTACAAGAACAGTTAGGCTTGTGGAAGCATGATGTACTGGTAATAACGGAAACGTGGCTGAAAAATGGTGAGGAATGGGTACTTAATATTCACGGATGCAAAGTGTTCAGAAAAGAGAGGGAAGGGACAAAAAGGAGGTGGTGTGGCAGTACCGATTAGGGGAGACATTGAAGTGTTGGAAGAAGAGGATGTCCTTGAGGGGGCAAGGCCAGAGTCCATTTGGTTAGAGTTGAGAAGCGAAAAGTGTATGATCACGCTATTGGTGGTATTCTATATGCCTCCAAATAATGAGAGAGACATAGAGGAGCAAATCCACAGGGAGATCACAGCGATGTGGAAGAACTATAGGGTGAGGATATCGGGAAACTTTAATTACCCAACTATCGATTCGGATAACGTTAGAGTAAAGGGAAAGGAGGGGAAGGAAATTCTGAAATGTTTTCAGAAGAACTTCTTTGACCAGTATATTCTCGGCCCAACTAGAGATGAGTCATGGCTGGATCTGGTGCTATGGGAAAGAGCTGGGCCAAGTGTCTGTGGGAGAACACTTGGGTAAGAGTGATTATCGTATCACAAGGTTTAGATTAGTAATGGAGAATAGCAAGAAAAAATCTAAAGTAGAACTACCAAATTGGAAGAAGACTAACTTCAATGGGATGAGAATGCGTCTAGTTAGGGTAAAATGGAACCAAGGATTGACAACAAAAACTGTAACGGAACAACGGGCGGTCTTTAAGGAGGAGATGTTTCAGGTATAGGCTAGGTTCATTCGAACAAGAGGGAAAGGTAAGGGAATCAAAGCCAGAGCTCCTTGGATAACGAGGAAGATATGGAATATGATGAAACAAAAAAACGGATGTATGATGCATGTCCGGTGAATTCTTCAGGTGAGAACCGGGCTAAATGCAATAAGTTGAGAGGGGAAGTGAAGAGGAAAATAAGACTGGCGAAGAGGGAATATGTGAATAATCTGGCAGTTAACATAAAAGGGAACCCAAAAATCTTCTACCGGCATGTAAACAGTAAGCAGTTAATAAGAGGCGGGGTGGGTTAAGGACAAAGAAGGTGACATAAGCTTAGAGGTGCAGGGCAATGCTATACTTCTTAATGTATCGCTGTTTATCAGAATGGTTCCAGGGATGAGGAATTTTACCTACAATGTTAGGTTGGAAAAGCTGGGGTTGTTCTCCTTGGTGCAAAAGAGGATGCTGACAAAATATTTGCCGAAGATATCAAACTTGGAGGTGTGGCAAACTGTGAGGATGATGTCAATCGACTGCATCACGACATTGATAGTCTGTCAGACTGGGCGACAAGTGGCAAATGGTATGTAATACAAAGAGGTGTGAGGCGCTGTATTTTGGCAGAAGGGATAGGGAGAAGCAATATAGATTTAATGACACAGTTCTAAAGAGTTGCAGGGACAGAGGGACCTAGAGGTTAATGTGCATGGATCTTTGAAGGTGGCAGGACATATTGAGAGCGTAGTTAGCAAAGTATATGGGATCTGGCGCTTCATCAATAGAGGTATGGAGTACAAAAGCAGGGAAGTTCTGCTGAACCATTATAAAGCTGTGATTATGCCACAACTAGAGTATTGCGTCCAGTTCTGGTCACCACAATTTAGGAAGGATGTGAAGGTCCTTGAGAGGCTGCAGAGGATATTTACCAGAATGTTTCCATGGCTGAGTGATTTTAGCTACAAGGTTAGGTTGGCGAACCTCGGGTTGTTCTCCTTGGAGCAAAGGAGGTTGAGGGGAGATTTGATAGAGGTGTACAAGATTATGACGGTTTTGGATGAGTGGACAGAGAAAGGCTGTTACCATTAGCTGATGGTACAAGGACTATGTACACAGATTTAATGTTTCGGGCAAGAGATACATGGGCGATGTGAGGAAGAACGTTTTACACAGCGAGTGTCAATGACCTGGAATCGCTGCCGACAATGGTGGTGGAAGTAGAGGCGAGCAAAGATTTCAAAAGGAAATGGGCTAAGCACTTGATTGAAATAAACTTGCAGGACTACGGAGATAGAGCGGGGGGATGAGACTGACTGGATTGCTCTGCAGAGAGCCAACGTGGACTCGGTGGGCCGATTGGCCTCCTTCTGTGCCGTAGTGCCTCTATAAAGATCTGGTTTCCGCCTTCCTTTCTTCTTTTGCTCTTCTGTCTTTCTTCCAGTTATACCTTAAAATAAGTTTGCTTCATGATACATATGTTTTACTTCAAGAAGAAAATCAAGCATTACTGCCCTTGAAGGCAAATTGAAATATATGATCATTTTCAACGCAAAATAAGCAGTGCGTGGTAGGGTACTTCAGATACGGGTGGTCGTTGACTCGGCAATCCGCTCTTTATTTGGAAACTAACTTCAGGCGCTCAGTCTATATCTTTAATTTTCCTCAAGGGGGATTATGGTCAAGCTGCGCATGCCCAGCATTTGCTGTTTACCCTCTCCAATTCGAAGTTCCTTGCACGGTCCTTGCATTGGGCAGCTGCGCCACACCGTGGCCGTTCAGCAAATTGCGCGACGTGGAATATCATAGAAAGAATCAGCACAGAAACAGGCCATTCGGTCCAACCGGTCCATGCCGATCTGTATGCTCCAACCGAGCCTCCTTCCGTCCGACTTCAAAAATCAGCATTTCATTCCATTCCTCATCCCCCACCCCCGTCCAGTTACTTTGATTTCTCTTAAAGGCATTTATTCTCAAGCTTTCCACGAGAAAGTGAGTTCCACATTCTCTCCACTCTCTGGGTGAAGACATTATCTGAATTCCTTATTGAATTAATCAGTGACTATATGAGATTGATGGCCCCTAGGTTTGGTCACTAGTTGCAACATCGAGGAAGGAAGAGCGGATGTTCAATGAGCAAAGAGGGAGGGAAGTGATAAACAAGGAAGCACTATCAAGCAATAGATTATTTTCACCTCCACACGAAGCCAATTAAAGGCTCATTATTACCCAAATTCCAGGCTTTTTATGATACCTTTATTGTTGAAAGCACGCATATAAGTGTTGTTAGATGTACTAGTTCCTGCAAGAATTAATGGACATGATGACAGAATTATCAATGGACTGGTTCTGTTGTCTGCATTGCATAATATCGATGCTTTGTCTCCATATATATTTGCCTGTGTATCTATGTCAATGCATGCATCTACCCATCAATCCATACCGTGCATGAAGTAATAGTTCTTAATGCTCTCTGGCAGGAATGTAGATAGACAGCGATTAGGAGATAGAAAGGGACTTGTGGTTTTTTGAATGTAACTCGTGGTCTAATCGTTAACGCGTTTGAGGTCTGGCTAAAAGCGTGCCGCAATCGCAACTTTCACGCAGCTTTTAACCATATCCTTTCAGTGTCGCGACCAAAGGATCTCTGAGCCTTATCTCTCGTGTACACGAAACCAAAGTGTTAAAATGACTTAGGTACTAGAAACCAATGGTTGCAATTGATGTAAGCAAGTGCAGGTTGAATCACAATTAGTTGAATCTTAATGGGGCAAGAGGGATATATGGATACTTCTCGTAGACAGGTATACACGGAGTCAATCAGGTTGAATAATCGTGTTAGCATTCAGTTGGTAGGCCGTGGTTTTTGACCAGATGTGTAGCACTGTGCGGAGTATGGAGCAGTATCCAGCAAAGTAGTGTTTGGAAGTGGAACCAGACTGGTGGTGGAACCGAGTGAGTACTTTGGTCATCTTTATTGCCCAAAATATTAAACGATGTAGTCATGTTATGAAAATAAAATAAACTATCCTGATGATCAAGACATTAACTATCGGCCCATGAAAGCAGCAAAGTTCTCCTACAAGGCAACATTAATCGACAGGTACTTCTCTCGCTCCATCGCCTTGCGTTTTACTGTGCCTAAAACGGATACAGAATCCACTCTTAAAAGCTGCCTGAAAGGGAGTTGGAGGCAGACTGAATTGTAGCTTTCAAAAGGCAGATGGATCCGTACCTGAAAGGAAAAAAAAATTGCATGGCTATGGGGTAAGAGCGGGGCAGTGGGACTAGCTGAGATGCTCTTGCAGAGAGCTGGGATGTGATCGACGGGCCAAATGGCCTCCTTCCATGCTGTAACCATTCTATGATTCTATGATTCGGCGACATGAGTAAATAAGCCTTACAAAACACGCTAGCTGCTGTACCTATCCATAATCAATTGTGCGTAAACGTGATGCACAAATAATGACATAACTGCAGTTTAAAACTCTAAACGTATTGCACCAAAGGCAACAGATGCAATTGCGCGACTGTAGGATTTTGTCAGGGTCTGTGACACTGTGTCGCTTATGGAACAGCAGCTAGTCAGCTTACGTTTGGGACAGGAACCAAATTGTTGGTGACACCAAGTGAGTATTGCAATATTATTGTGTTGCTTCTATGTAAATAATTGCTCGGGTATTGATCCCAATATCATCGTATCAAGTAACTGGAATCCAAACATCAACATAACTGGTGGGAGACAAGGGGGGAAGAAAGGCAGATATCATCTAGGATGTGTTCCGTCGGAAAACCTATTGTGTCTATTTCAAGTAAATTGGAGAGGGCGGTCGCATTTTAAAGAAGTTTACAAAATTATGAAGCGTTTAAAGAGTGAGTTCGGAAAGAAAGAAACTCGCAGACCTATAATTACAAAATGCTCAGTGATCTGTTATTACAGAATGCTCAGTGATCTGTTATTACAGAATGCTCAGTGATCTGTTATTACAGAATGCTCAGACAGAATGCTCAGTGACCTGTTATTACAGAATGCTCAGTGATCTGTTATTACAGAATGCTCAGACAGAATGCTCAGTGATCTGTTATTGCAGAATGCTCAGTGATTTGTTATTACAGAATGTTCAGTGATCTGTTATTGCAGAATGCTCAGTGATCTGTTATTACAGAATGCTCAGTGATCTGTTATTGCAGAATGCTCAGTGATCTGTTATTACAGAATGCTCAGTGATCTGTTATTACAGAATGCTCAGTGATCTGTTATTACAGAATGCTCAGTGATCTGTTATTGCAGAATGCTCAGTGATCTGTTATTCAAGTTGCCCATCTGGTCTGGTGCCCCAGGTTTATGCTTAGCTTTGCAGCACCGTGTGCCATCTGGAGCAGCTGATGGTAAGCTGACATTTGGAAAAGGAACCAAGCTGATGGTGGAGACAAGTAAGTGTCTAAGATGTTGTTTTGCCGCCACTGGTTCTATTATAAAATATCGCTGCATTGGAAGACACACGGAGTCCAGGTAGAGCCGCCATGTATCAAGTGAATTGTTGTTCTAAGGTAGTTTAAATCCCCAATCCGGGCGCGCCTCTTCTTTCTCTCGAGCTGACTCAAAAACCTTACAATATGTTCTCTGAAGTAAACTAAAACCTGCCGAAAAGTTACAGCTAAGAACTTTTTTGAGACAGAGAAACACTCGGGTGGCTATACAGGCTAAGATCCTGGCTAGAGTCAGAAAATACCGCACCATTTATAATTGCACCGCCTGAAACAGTATAAGCGGCTCCCGTTTGTGTAGGGACATGTCGACAGTGGAGCTGCAGTCGGCAAGGTTTATCCCACCGTCTTCTATAAGTCGCTGAGGAAACTGGAGGGCCTTTTTGTCAGGGCGTGTGTTAATATAGGGACAGGGGGATGGAGGACAAGCTTTGGGAGTGGGACAACTCTGATAGTCCAACCCAGTAAGTAGATTTTAAGTGTTCTCTCGGCGAAGGTAACTGCCAGATTATCCGTATGCGACATTACAAGGGCGAATTCAAAACGTTTTAGTGAGATGACCTAATCATCCTGCGTAAACTTAAGTGCATCCAAAACTCTGTTGCTCCTACGCTAACCCGCATTAGGTCCCGTTCCCCCATTACCCCTGTGCTCGCTGACCTACATTGGCTCCCGGTTCGACAATACATTCGAATTCCTATATGTATCAATAACGTTTCAATTCATCAGCTTTTTGCTTTTCTTTAAATCGCACGTTATCATATTTAATCACAGACACGCGCACACATAGGAACAGATACATTCTTGATATTATCAACATTATTCCGAGAACTCGCTCTCTCTCTCAGCCAAGTCCCCTTCACCGATCACCGTTGTGCTTGCTGGCCCGCATTGGCTGCTGGTCGAGGTGCGGTTCAATTTGAAGTCAAGGTCAGTTCAGTGTCGGTCAGCGAGCACAGCGATGATCGGGTGAACCGGATTTGGCGGTACACAGAGTTCTCGGGCTAATTTTTCATAATATCAAGAATGTTTCTGTTCCTGTGTGTGTGTGTGTGTGTGTGTGATTAAATACGATAATGAGCAATTTAAAGAAACACAGCAAAATGATGAACAGCAATGTTATTGCTACATATTATAAAATAACAAATGTCAGGTACAGTGTATGGAGATCAACTCTGCGTCCGGTTATAGTTCAGGTGTTTCACCTATTTTATGTAGGATGAAAATGTATGTATGGCTAGTGAGTATTATAATTGTTTTATTTAAGGAGACGCTAAGTTAAATCTTTCATCCCAATTCCATTGTTGAGAGAACAATTTCCACCTACATTTGTCAAGCAAATAGGGGAACGATAGACTCGATGTCAACTCATGCATTCAATGTTATATTAATTCAAACATAACAGACATTTAATGAATAAATGTAACTGAATAGTATGCTTATTTCAAATAGCATTCTTATTAATATTACTTCTCATTCCTTCAAAGTGACCAAACCAAAGGTACAGCATTGACTGAGCTCAATTATAATGTAGATTCTCTGTGTTGTCTCGAATTTTAAAAAACAGATTTTACCAAATTACATTTTGGAAATGTGCAGGTCGTGAGTGATTTTTGAATATTTTGCAATCAAACATCCGTTATCTTAACGAGTAAGAGAGCGCCTTGACTGACTTGATGGAATCGAGCTCCTGTTGAAAACAAAATATGGTGACAGATTAATGTAAGGAGAAATGTAGATGGTGGAGAGAGGCAGATTGTGCCTGCGTGCAGTCATTTCGTGGGGCGGTTTTTGTCCTGTACTGTGACACTGTGTGACTCAAAGCGGAGGCTACAAGCTGATCTTCGGCAAGGGAACGAAACTCTCGGTATTGCCCAGTAAGTACATCCTTATCATATTGCAAACATCTACCCACAGTTAACATTTTGCTTTAAAGGAAATATTTGCAATGCTGAAAAGTTACAGGTAAGAATTAAGAAAAATGAATTAATGCAATTGGGCACAGGTAACGCGCTAAAAGCGACCATAAACGTTTCGGAAACACAGCCTAATTCTTTCAACGAGTCTTCCTTCTCAGCTTAAATTCTCGCTAATCCAACGCACTCCTGGATGGCCTCCCACATTCTACCCAACCTAAATTGGACATGATCCATAAACCGGGCTGCCCGTGTCCTAACTCGCACCAAGTTCCGCTCACCCATCACCCCCTGTGCTCACTGACCCATGTCCTAACTCACACCAAGTCCAGCTCACCCATCACCCCCTGTGCTCGCTGACCCGTGTCCTAACTCACACCGAGTCCCGCTCACCCATCACCCCCGAGTGCTCACTGCCCCGTGTCCTAACTCACACCAAGTCCCGCTCACCCATCACCCCCTGTGCTCACTGTCCCCGTGTCCTAACTCACACCAAGTCCCGCTCACCCATCACCCCCTGTGCTCGCTGACCCCGTGTCCTAACTCACACCCAGTCCCACTCACCCATCACCCCCTGTGCTCACTGCCCCGTGTTCTAACTCACACCCAGTCCCACTCACCCATCACCCCCAGTGCTCACTGCCCCGTGTCCTAACTTACACCAAGTCCCGCTCACCCATCACCCCCTGAGCTCACTGACCTACATTGGCTCCCGGTTATGCAACGCTTCGATTTCAAAATTCTCATCTTTGTTTTCAAATCCGTCTATGGCCCTCGCCCCTCCCTATCTCTGTAATCTCCTCCAGCTCCACAAACCCCCGAGATGTCTGCGCTCCTCTAATGCTGCCCTCTTGAGCTTCCCTGATTACAATCGCTCAAGCATTGCCGGCTGAGCCTTCTCTTGCCTAGGCCCCGAGCTCTGGAACTCCCTCGCTAACAGTGCTTTGGGAGCACCTTCACCACACGGACTGCAGCGGTTCAAGAAGGCGGCTCACCACCACCTTCTCAAAGGGCAATTAGGGGTGGGCAAATAAAGCTGGCCTTGCCAGAAACGCCCACATCCCAGAAATGAATAAGGAAAAACTGTATTCCTTTAAGGCAAGGGTATCAAGGGACATGGAGTGGGGGCAGATAGATTGAGTTGAGCTACAGATCAGCCATCACCAATAGGATGGTGCAACAGGCTCAAGGGACTGAATAGCCTAATCATGTTGCTATGATCCTATGTTCCTGCGCTCCTAAATAAAACAAGCTCTTTGGGGGGTTTCCACCAATATAGTTTTTGTCATGGAATTTGGCACTGTGTGAATTACGCAGATAGTGCACTAACATTTGGAAGCGGGACGAGGGTATCAGTAAAACCCAGTAAGTAACGCGCCAATAACGTGTTGAGAACTGCTTTAGCACATTCTGTTGTGTTCCATGAAATGTGGATTCTACGCTGACATACTAGACTGATTGGAAGATGAGAGCAAGCAATAGGTCCTTAAAAAAAATACAAGAGGGCATCACTAAACGAGCGCTTGGGTGACTGTTAATATAAATGCCCTTATACTGCATGCCAGATAGATTTTGTGGCGCGGTTTAGCACTGTGTGAATACTGCATCGGTAGGCAAACTCATGTTCGGAGGTGGAACGAGACTGACTGTTCAGCCGAGTAAGTTGGCATTTGCAATATATTTAGCATTTCGCTCCCTCGACATAAATGTTTTATTTTTAAATTATTTCTGGGGATTTTGGCGTCGCTAGCCAGGGTCAGCATGTGTTGGCCATTCCTAGTTATCTCTGAAAATGTGGTGATGAGCAGCCTTCTTCACCCAGATTAAGTTACTGTTAGTGGTTATACAGCTTAAAACACCTAAATCCAGCAGCAAGAATAATAATAATAATATAATAACACAATTAACAATTATAGCAATAATGAAACAGAATTTCCTTGGCTGTTATGTGTAACGAAATCATAACGGAGTCTCCAATGTTAGAGGTCACATCGAGAATCAAATCATATATTTCTCAAATATTAAGCGATACTTGACTGATAAACTGTAATAAACAGGGACAGAATGAATCACTTTTATAAAACCACGAAGTGCATTTGGCGCCGTTGAATTGAGATCGAATTAATACAAGCAAAATTCTAACCTCCTTCTTTATCGGTTGTAGTTATAGTTATTCTTGCTGCTGTTATTGTACAATCATTGAGCCATGCGGCAAATCAATCCTCCATACAACAGAACTAGAAAAAAGTATATCAAATTCCACACTGATTAATCATTACCTTTTAGCGGAGACGCATTGTGTATGAAGAATCTAAAATTCAGACACGTTCCCTGACAGATGGTTCTAAATGACTCAATTAATTCAAAATGGTACAGTCTCTCACCAAATGCCGATATTGAACCAGTGGCATGCTATTACAAATTATTGCTTTATAGCTCAAGAGGAATAAGAAAAGCACATATTTGAACATGTAACTCAAAGGTGTTGACATGACCGGTTAGCTCAGTTGTTTAGACTGTGGTATTGCAAATGCCCAGGTCGTGGCTTCAATCCCCGTTCAGGCCAGAAAGTTTAATGAAAAAGATTTGCTGGGCCTCCCTGAGTGGGGCTAATTGAGTAGCTCTTTCAAAATACAGCCGCAGTGTGCTGCGTGGCCTCTCACTGTGCTGTATGAATCTACATTGCATTTCCTGGGCACTGATTGGGATTTTTGTGAGTACATTTAACGCTGTGTGAAGTCGGCAGCAAATTAATATTTGGAAAAGGAACGAAATTATTAGTAGAACCGAGTAAGTATCAGAAAACCATACGATTGGAATTATTCAAACTTTAAATGTTACTCCTAAAGTTTCCACCTATTGTTATAGTTATGGAGAAATTAATAATAATATTATTTCCACACGTGGGTGAATCTAGAAGTGGTGGCATGGGGTGAGAGGAGAAAAATTTCTTCTCTCAGAGGGTTGTAAATCTGTGGAATTCTCTGCTTCAGAGAGCTGTGGAAGCTGGGACATTGAATATATTTAAGGCAGAGAAGACAGATTTTTGAGCGATAAGGGAGTGAAGGGTTATGGGGAGCGGGCGGCGAAATGGAGCTGAGTCCATAATCAGATCAGTGGCGGAGCAGGCTCAAGAGGACAAATGGCCGACTCCTGTTCCTATTGCTCATGTTCCTATGTTTATGTTCTTATCATGGTGTGGTGTCAGTGTCCACTCAATATAATTCTGTTCAGTCGTGCGCATGGGAACACTTGCACCTCTAAATTCCCCTCCAAGTGACACACCATCCTGACTTGGAAATATATCGCTGTTCTTTCCTGGTCGCTGGGTCAGAATCCTCGTCCTCCCTCCCGAACAGTCGTGTGGCAGTTCCTCCAACACATGGACTGCAGTGGTTAAAGAAGACTCACCGCCATCTTTTCAAGGGCAATACATGATGGGCAATAAATGCTGGGTATTGTCGCTAAGGGAGCACTCGAGTGACGGTTAAAGCAAAATAAAAGTATACCTGCCGTGGGATAGATTTTGTCGAGCGTTTTAGCACTGTGTGAATACTGGAACAAGAGGGAAACTCACGTTCGGAAGTGGAACTAGACTAACTGTCCAGCCGAGTAAGTTGGTATTGGAAATATATTTAGCATTTCGCTCCTTCGACATAAATGCTTTATTTTTAAATTAATTCTGGGGATATGGATGTCGCTAGCCAGGGCCAGCATGTATTGCCCATCTCTAGTTGTCCTTGAAAAGGTGATGGTGAGTCACCGTCTGAATGCAGATTAAGTCAATGTTGTTCGTTAAATTGATCTAAAGAAAACACGTCGATCTAATAGCAAGGATAGCAATATCACAATTAACAATTATGGAAGTGCTGAAACAAGATTTATTTTTGTGTTGTGTGTAACGAAATCGTAACTATGTCTCCCATAGCAAAGATTGTATAGGGAATGACATCATGTATTATTCAAACATTAAACGATACTTGACTGACAAGGGGCAGCATGGAGCACTTTTACAAATGCATGAACCTCATTTTGCGCCGGTAAATTGAGATCGATTTACCACAAGTATTAAATTAAGTATAGGAGAGGTTTAGAGGGGATTTTAGGGGAAGATTTTTATTCCAGAGGGTGGTGGGTGTCTGCAACTCACTGCCTGAAAGGGTGGCAGAGGCAGAAACCTCACCACATTTAAAAAATATATGGATATACACTTGAAGTGCCGTAGCCTACAGAGCTAAGGAACAAGAGCGCCAAAGTGGGAGTGGGCTGGATGGCTCTTGGTCGGCCGGTGCGGACACGATGGGCCTCAATGGCCTCTTTCTGTGCCGTAAACTTCCATGATATTTTGATTCTAACCTTTGTCCCGATTGCACAATGATTGACTCCTGCGACAAATCATTCCATCATACAACGGATCTGGAAAAGGGATATAAAATTCTGCACTGAGTAATCATTATCTTTTAGCGGAGATGCATTGTATAATAAGGATTTGAAATCCGGGTCAAATTCAGACATGATACTGGACAGATGGTTCTAAGCGGCTCACCTTACGAGATAGTCTCTCACCAAATACATATTTTGTACCAGTTGCCACCTATTATAAAAGACTGATTTATGGTAGAAGAGGAATAAGAAAAAGACAAATGCACATATTAGAAAATGTAGCTCCAAGGTGTCGACATGTTTGGATAGCTCAATGGGTTAGAGCGTGGTCCAGGTCGTGGGGTCGATCCTGGTGCAAACCAAAACAATTAAACAATAGGTTTGCTGGTCCGCCCCGAGTAGGGTTAATTAAACAGCTCTTTCCAAATAGCTTACACAGGGATAATGTGTCGCGTGGCCTGCTTCTGTGTTGTGATAATCTACATTACATTTCCTGCGCATGGATTGGCAGTTTTTGTGAGTACCTTTAACACTGTGTGAATTATGGAGGAGCAGGCGGCAAGTTAATATTTGGAAGAGGAACGAAATTATTTGTAGAACCCAGTAAGTATCGGAAAATCATACAATTGGAATTATTCAAACGTCAACCGTTACCCGGAAAGTTTCCAACTATTGTTATAGTTATGGAGAGAGGAATGATAATATTCAAAACGGTAATAAATGTGCGCCGACCTTCCCTCATCGGTTTTAGACTAAATGGCAACATTTAGAATTTAAACAGGTGAATGTTATATAAATACATTTACATCACACGAGAAAGATTGGTGCAAAATATCCCAATTATGATGAGTGTTGTAGATAGATCCGTTGAGTGGTTAGTATCATTGATAGAATTATTAATCGTATGTCGCTGGCCATATCATTATAATTACTGATACAATCGATAGCCATGTAACTGGAGATGTGAGGAATGCGAGTGTCACTGCCAGAATGTAAGGATTTGTTGCAAATCAAGTTGAGCAATGGTAGACGATGGCGAGGTACAGTTGAGGTTATTGTCTGTGTGTTTATCGATGTGCGGAGTATGGAGGTGGAGGGCAGAAGCTTACCTTTGGCCCAGGGACATCTCTGGCGGTGGTACCAAGTAAGTAGTGTATATGATGGTGTGGTGTCAGTGTCCACTCAATAGAATTCCGTGTGTCGCCAATTCAGTCGTATGCATGGAAACACTCACACCTCTAATTCCCCTCCAAGTCACACACCGTTGTGACTTGCAAATATATCGGCCGTGTCTTCCAGGTCACTGGATCAGAATCCTGGAACTCCCTCCCTACGTAGTGTAGTAGTTCCTCCAACACACGGACTGCAGCGGTTAAAGAAGGAGGCTCACCGCCACCTTTTCAAAGGCAATTAATGATGGCCAATAAATGCTGGGTATTGTCGCTAAGGGAGCACTCGGTTGACTCCTAATGCAAATGCCTTTATACCTGCTGCGGGATAGATTTAGTCGAGCGGTTTAGCACTGTGTGAATGCTGGAACACTAGGGAAGCTCACGTTCGGAAGTGGAACCAGACTGACTGTCCAGCCGAGTAAGTTGACATTTGCAATATATTTAGCATTTTGCGCTCTCAACACAAATGCTTTATTTTTAAATTAATTCTGGAGATATGGGTGTCGCTAGCCAGGGCCAGCATGTATGGGCCGTCCCTAGTTGCCCTTGAAAAGGTGGTGGTGTGTCGCGTTCTTAACCCAGATTAAGTCAATGTTATTCGTTAAATTGCTTAAAAAACACGCCGATCTAATAGCAAGGATGGGAATAGCACAATTAACAATTATGGAAGTGGTGGAATAAGATTTACGTGTGTGTTGTGAGTAACGAAATCGTAACTAAGTCTCCCATATCAAAGATTGCATAGGGAATGAGATGATGTATTATTCAAGTATTAAACGATACTTGACTGACAGATGATAAAAACAGGGACAGGATGAAACACTTTTAAAAAAGCATAAGCTGCACTTTGCGCCGGTAAATTGAGATCGATTTACCACAGGTATTAAATGAAGTACAAGAGAGGTTTAGAGGGGATTTGAGGGGAACCTTTTCCACCCAGAGGGTGGTGGGGGTCTGGGGCGGAACTCACTGCCTGAAAGGGTGGTGGAGCCAGAAACCCTCACCACATTTAAAAATACTTGGGTGTGCACTTGAAATGTCGTAACCGACAGGGCTGCGGGCCAAGAGCTGCAAATTGGGATTCGGTTGAATAGCCCTTTGTCGGCCGGCACGGACACGATGGGCCTCAATGTCCTCCTTCCGTGCTGTAAATTTCTATGATTCTATGATTACAACTTTCTCCCTTAATGCACAATAACTGAGTCCCTCGATAACTTATTCTTCCCTACAACAGAACTGGAAAAAGAGATATAAAAGTTTACACTGATCAATCATTGTCTTTTAGGGGAGAAACATTGTAGGAACTGAAATCCGGGTCAAATTCAAACACAATAGTTCTAAATGGCTCAATTAATTCAAAATGGGATAGTCTCTCACCAAATGTCCATATTGGACCAATGGCATGCTATTGCAAACCACTACTTTATGGTTCAAGAGGACTAAGAATAAGACTAATACACATGTTGGAAAATGTAACTCGCAGACGTTGACATGGCCGGTTAGCTCAGTTGGTTAGAGCATAGTGCCTAGGCCGTGTGTCGGATCCTTTTACCGATCAAAACATTTAAACATGAAGGTTTGCTGGGCCTACACAGGCGCAATGTGCCGTGTGGCCTCTTTCTGTGCTGTGACAATCTACATTAGATTTCCTGGGCACTGATTTGGGTTTTTGTGAGTACATTTAACACTGTGTGAATTCTGGAGCAGCAACTAGAAAGTTAACATTTGGAAAAGGAACGAAATTATTTGTAGACCCCAGTAAGTATCAGAAAACCATAGGATTGGAATTATTCAAACGTCAACTGTTACCCGTAAAGTTTACACCTATTGTTATAGTAATGCAAAGAGGAATAATAACATTCAAAACGGTAATAAATGTGCGCCGAACTCCCCTCATCGGTTTTAGACTTAATGGCAATATTTGGGATTTAGTAATGAATGTTATGCAAATATATTTACATCACACGAGAAAGATTGGTGCAAAATATCCCTATTAGGATAACGTTGTAGATAGATCCGTTGAGTAGTTAATACCATTGATAGAATGATTAATCGTATGTCGCTGGCCAAATCATTATACTTGTTGATAGCCATGTAACTGGAGATGTGACAAATGCGAGTGTCAGTGCCAGAATGGTAAGGCTGAGGTGTTTTGTTGCAAATCACGATGAGCAATGATAGACGGTGGCGAGGTACAGTTGAGGTTATTGTTCGTGCGTTTATCGATGTGTGGAGTATGGAACTGTAGGGCAGAAGCTCATCTTTGGCCCAGGGACATCTCTGGTCGTGGTACCAAGTAAGTTGTTTGTATGAAAGGTGATGTTAATGAAACATATAAGGTACTGAGGCGGCTCGACACGGGAGAAGCAGAGAGGATCTTTCCACTCGTGGGGGAATCTAGAACTAGGGGGCATCGTTTAGGAATAAGGGGTCACGCATTTAGAACTGAGATGAGGAGAAGTTTCTTCTCTCCGAGGGTTGTTAATCTGTGCAATTCTCTGCGCCAGAGAGCTGAGGAGGCTGGGTCATAGAATATATTTAAGGTGAAGATCGACAATTTTTTGTATGATAGGGAGTGAAGAATTATTGGGAGCGGGCGGGGAAGTGGAGCTGAGCCCAAGATCAAATCAGCCATGATCTTATTAAATGGCGGAACAGGCTCAAGGGGACAAATGTTCGACTCCTGTTCCTAGTTCTCATGTTCCTATTTTTATGTTCTTATGATTGTGTGGTGTCAGTGTCCACTCAATATAATTCTGTTGCTCGCCAATTCAGTCGTGCACATGGAACCACTACCACCTCCAAATTCCCCTCCGAGTCACACACCATCCTGACTTGGAAATATATCGGCAGTTCCTTCCTGGTCGCTGGGTCAGAATACTGGACCTCCCTCCCTAACAGTGGTGTGGTAGTTCCTCCAACACACGGACTGCAGCGGTTAAAGAAGGCTCACCACCACCTTTTCAAAGGGCAATTAATGATGGGCAATAAATGCTGGGTATTGTCGCTCAGGGAGCACTCGAGTGACTGTTAATGCAAAAGCATTTATACCTGCTGCGGAATAGATTTTGTCCAGCGGTTTAGCACTGTGTGAATACTGGATCAGTACAGAAACTCACGTTCGGAAGTGGAACCAGACTGTCTGTCCAGCCGAGTAAGTTGACATTTGCAATATATTTAGCATTTTGCACCCTCAACACAAATGCTTTATTTTTTGTAATTAATTCTGAGGATAGGGGTGTCGCTAGCCAGGGCCAGCATGTATTGCCCATCCTTAGTTGACCTTGAAAAGGAAGTGGTGAGTCGCCTTCTAACCTAGATTAAGTCAAAGTTATTCGTTAAATTGCTTTAAAAAAGCACGTCGATCAAATAGCAAGGATAGCAATAGCACAATTAACAATTATGGAAGTGTTGAAATAAGATATATTTGTGTGTTGTGTGTAACTAAATCGTAACTAAGTCTCCCATATCAAAGATTGTACAGGGAATGACATGGTATATTATTCAAACATTAAGCGATACTTGACTGACAGGCGATAAGAACAGGGGCAGCATGGAGCACTTTTACAAAAGCATGAATCGCATTTTGTGCCGGTAAGTTGAGATCGATTTACCACAGGTATTAAATGAAGTACAAGGGAGGGTTATAAGGGAATTTGAGGGGAACCTTTGTCAGCCAGAGGGTGGGGGTCTGCAACTCACTGCCTGAAAGGGTGGTAGAGGCAGAAACCTCACCACATTTAAAACATACTGGGATATGCACTTGAAGTGCCGTAACCTACAGGGCTGCGGACCAAGAGCTGCAAAGTGTGATTAGGCTGGATAGCTCTTTGTCGGTCGGCCCGGACACGATGGGCCTCAATGGCCTCCTTCCGTGCTGTAAATTTATAAGATTCTTTGATTCTAACCTTTGTCCTTATTGTACAATGATTGAGTCTTGGGACAAATCATTCCATCGTACAACGGATCTGGAAAAATGGATATAAAATGCTGCAGTGAATAATCGTTACCTTTTAGCGGAGATGCATGGTATATGAAGGATTTGAACTCCGGGTCAAATTCAGACACGATACTGGACAGATGGTTGCAAATAGCTCAATTAATTTAAAATGGGACAGTCTCGCACCAAATGTCCATATTGGACCAGTTGCATGCTATTGTAAAGTACTGCTTTATGTTTGAATAAGAATAAGACCAATATACATGTTGGAAAATGTAACTCGCAACTGCCGACGTGGTCAGTGAGCTCAGTTAGTTAGTGCGTGGTCTCACAAATGTCTACAAGTCGCAGGTTTGATTCTGGTACAGACCAAAACATTTAAATAAGAAGGTTTGCTTGGACACCCCGAGTGGGGTTAATCCAGCAGCTCTTTCAAAATAGCCTACACAGGGGCAATGTGCTGCGTGGCCTCTTTCTGTGCTGTGGGAATCTACATTAGATTTCATGTGCACCGATTGAGGTTTTTGTGACTACCTTTAACACTGTGTGAATTCTGGAGGAGCAGCCAACAAGTTAACGTTTGGAAAAGGAACGAAATTAGTTGTAGAACCGAGTAAGTATCGGAAAACCATACGATTGCAATTATTGAAACTTCAAATGTTACTCGCTATAGATATGGAGAGAGGCATAATAAAATTCAAAACGGTAATAAATGTGCGCCGAACTTCCCTCATGGGTTTTAGTCTTAATGGTAACATTTAGGATTTCAACAGGTGACTGTTATGTAAATACATGTATATCACACGAGAACGATTGGTGCAAAGTATCCCGATTAGGGGTTAGCCTTGCAGGTAAATACGTTGAGTATTTCCTGTATTGGACTGTTCAGTCACCGAAGAATTCACTTTTAGAGTGGAAGCAAGTCTTCCTCGATTCTGAGAGGCTACGCTGATGATAAATCCGTTGAGTGGTTAGTACCACTGATAATTCATATGAATCGTATGTCGCTGGCAATATCACTATAATTGCTGATACAATCGATAGCCATGATACTAGAGATGTGAAAAATCCAAGTGTCAGTGCCAGAGTGGTAAGGCTGAGATGTTTTGTTATAAATCAAGTTGAGCAATGATAGACGGTGGCGAGGTACAGTTGAGGTTATTGTTCATGTGTTTATCGATGTGCAGAGTATGGAGGTACAGGGCAGAAGCTCACCTTTGGCCCAGGGACATCTCTGGCCGTGGTACCAAGTAAGTAGTGTGTATTATGGTTTGATATCAGTGTCCACTGAGCAGAATTCTGTGTTTCGCCAATTCATTCATGCTTACACGCAAGGGAACACCACCACCTCCCAATTTCCCTCCAAGTCACATACCATCCTGACCTAATTTGAGCACCCTTGATTATAATCGTTCAACCTTTGGTTCCTAGGGCCTAAGCTCTGGAAATCCCTGTCTAAACCTCTCCGCCTCTCTACATCAAACTTCGGGAACTCCCTTCCAAACAGCACTGTGGGAGCACCTTCACCACACGGACTGCAGCGGTTCAAGAAGGCGACTCACCACCACCTTCTGAAGGGGCAAATAGGGATGGGCAATAAATGCTGGGGGGAAGAATAACCAAAAGACAAATATATATATTTGGAATTGCAGCTTAACGTGCCCGCCTGGCCAGTTAGTTCAGTTGGTTAGAGCATGATGCTAATATCGACAATGGTCACGCGTTCTATCCCCACACTAACTAGGAATTTTGGGATATAAGATGGCAGGACTGCGTTGGGAAAGAACCATAGCCAGTGGGGCTAATTGGACAGCTCTTTCAAAGAGCCTGCACAGCCACAATGTGCCGCATGGTCTCTGACTGTGCTGTCAGCTTCTGTATTAGATTTGCTCCACACCAATTGGGGTTTTTGTAACTATCTTGAACACTGTGTGAATTCTGGAGGAACAGGGAAACTCACATTCGGAGGTGGAACTAGACTGACTGTTCAACCGAGTAAGTTGGCATTTGCAATATATTTAGCATTTCGTTCCCTCAACATAAATGTTTATTTTTATTAATCCTGTGGCAATTAGGGATGGCCAATAAATTCTGACCTTGCCAGCGACGCTCACATCCCGTGCTTGAATAGGAAAAAATGAAATTAAATGAATCAAAATCATAGGCAAAAGTCCAACCGATCGGGATAGATACGGGAGGGTTAGCGCTTAGCATGTAATCCTCTCCCGTGATATTTTAGTCACACGCTTTTTTTAAAGGAAACGGGCAAAAATGTTATGTGCCTCCATATACATTCTTTGAATATTCAAGTAAACGTTTAACATGAAACATTACAAACTTTATTTTAAAAAGCATATACGTAAGGGCAAATGGTTTTAGAAATGGTATTGTTAAGTATATAATAATTTCAAAGATTTATATTACTAAGGTAACGACTGGCGGGTCTGAATTGCATTACTGCGCTGCGTATTTGCTACGTGTAGACTGTATAAAAGTTTATGACGATATATAAGCATATAACATTAGCATAGAAACAACATCACATTAAGGAATTGGAGCACTCTTCTCGTCATTATAACTGTTATTGACTATGCCAGTGCAGTAACAGAGATTTCAGCAAAGATAGCGAAGTAAGCAGTCTTGACAGGGCAGATGCAGGGAGGATGTTTCCCCCGGGCTGGGAAGTCTCGAACCAGGGGTCACAGTCTCAGAATAAGGGGTCGGCCATTTAGGACTGAGATGAAGAAAATGTCTTCACTCAGGAGGTGGTGAATCTTTGTAATTCTCTACCGCAGAAAGCTGTGGAGGCTCAATCGTTGAGTATATTCAAGACAGAGATCGATAGATTTGTGGAGATTAAAGGAATCAAGGGATAGTGCTGGAAAGCGCAGTTGAGATAAAAGATCAGCCATGATCTTATTGAATATCAGAGCAGGCTCGAAGGACACAATGGCCTACTCCTTCTTCTATTTCTTATGTTCCTTGGTTCCTAATTTAGAAAACCAGCCACTTACACTAACACTGCAAAAGGTTTGCTCCACTACGGAACAGAAACAGCTTTCAAATCTTTGTATGTATGCAATAGTTTTTGTGAAGGGGTTAAAGGCTGTGTGAATTATGGATCAGGAACCACCAGCAAGCTAATATTTGGAATTGGAACCAAGTTAACTGTGGAGCCCAGTGAGTTTTCTAGTGACGTACTTTGACAATTCCATTGTGAAATGAGTTAGCTGCCCCGATGTAATATCTTTATGGAGTATTTTGATCATTTGAGTACAATCCTGGTGTCCGTAGATGAAATAGTCTGAAGATGTTTGGAGGATAGATAGAGAAGCATTTAATTCAAAGGTTATCAGGAATCTAGATATATAAACACAATTAGAAACCAGATACACAAATCACTAAAAGTAGCGACGCAGGTTAATAAGGCCATAAATATCAAACAACGTACTGGGATTCATTTCGAGCGGGCTATCATTGAAAAGCAGAGAAGTAATGTTCAACTTGTATTTAACGTTGATTAGACCAGACTTGGAGCACCGTGAACAGTTCTAGTCTCCATACTATAGAAAGGATATAAAGGAACGAGGGAATGTGCATAAAAGATTTAATAGGGTGGTATTCGAACTTAGAGGTCATACATATCAGGATAGATTGAACGGGCTGTGGCTTTTTTCTTGAACAAAGAGAGAACTGAGGGTTGACTTGATAGAGTTCTTTTAGATTTAGAAAGGGTTTGATAATATAGATATAAATCAGATGTTTCCACTTGTGAGGATGGGGGGAGACCAGAACTAGGGGCCATACATACAAGGTTGTCACTAATAAATCCAGTAGCGAATTCAGGAGCATTTATTTACCCAGAGAGTGGTTAGAATGCTACCACAGGGAGTAGTTGAGGGGAATAGCATAGATGCATTTAAGGGGAAGCTAGATAAGCGCAGAACCAGGGGTCACAATCTAGGGATAAGGGGTAAGCCATTTGGGACCGGGATGTGGAGAAACTTCTTCACTCAGAGAATTGTGAACCTGTGGAGTTCGCTACCGCAGAGAGTTGATGAGGCCAGTTCGTTAGACATATAAAAAAGGGAGTTAGATGTGGCCCTTACGGCTAAAGCGATCCAGGGGTATGGAGAAAAAGCTGGAATGGGGTACTGAAGTTTCATGATCAGCCATGATCTTATTGAATGGTGGTGCAGGCTCGAAGGGCCGAATGGCCTAATCCTGCACCTATTTTCTATGAGGGAGAAGAGAATATAAGGATATGTTGATGAGGGTTAGATGAAGAGGGGTAGGTGGAGGCTTGTGTGGAAAATAAAGACCGGCATGGGGCAGTTGGGCCGAATGGCCTGTTTATCTGCTGTAAATACCATGTAGAATTTTGTGGAACTATATGGAAACTATAGTCACAGAACTATAGATAGAGGCACAAAGGTGCCCGCGCCCTGCTGGAGTCCCAGTTGCTGCATTGAGTCAAACACTGTCCTTTCACACTTTGGAACCTGCGTTCAAATCCAGGCATGGACGAAGTGTGCAAAATAATACTTTCTTTGATTGGCCACTGGGTGATTCCATAGTTTTGGAAAAGTTCCTTTCTCTTGTGGAAAATGGTTTCGGCACCAACTCGAACTAATGGGATGCGTGCTGTCCTTATCATGGCTGAAACGTGCTGGGGGCATTTCACTGGGTCAACAAAAACAGAGAGCAAAACCTGGGGGATGGCGGTGGGAGTGGGTGTAAAACTGGTTCCCGACCCGTTTTGGTCAGTTTCTAGACGGATGGTTGCAACGCTATTCCCAAAGTTATTTTTTCTCGAAGCAGAGATTAGGTGGAGAAATACAGAAATAGACGGATGGATATGAAAGAGGCAGCGTTCGAGAATGGAACTTAAATCGGTTCAGGCCAAGCATGCTGTGCTGAGATTCAGAAACAAATAAAAGCTGCTGGTAGATAACTAGTCTTAGCTGAGTTTTTGTGAAGGCATCTAAGGCTGTGTGAACTATGGTGGAAGCGGGCTGAAGAAGCTAATATTTGGTGGTGGAACCAAACTGACCGTCGAGCCGAGTGAGTATTAAAAGATTTGAGTTTGTTTTTGCGCTTGGATAAAGGTTAGCAGAAGCTGACCTTGCTGTAGGAACTGAAAATGTTGAAGGAAATCGATGATTATCAAATTATTCGTCCAATGTTTGTCCCAAGATTATTCCCAAACAGTGAATAATCAGAAAGGCAAATCCATTAAAGCAGAGTAAACAGAGAGCGGAATGAATGAATGAATGAATGCAGCATTATTTCGGTATAACTCATACACAACTATGCATAACAGACCGAATAAGTAACACCAGGTTTTTTTATAGACGGGATATATCCAATGTGCAGAACTATATAGTACAGAAGTGTCCGCCGTCACTCAGTTGACAGGATTCACACCTCTAAGTCAGAAGGTAGTGGGTTCAAGTCCCACTCCAGAGATTTGAGCAGAGAAATCCAGGCTGACAGTCAGTGCAGTACTGAGGTAGCGCTGCATTGTCAGATGGGCAGTAGTAAGGGAGCGCTGCACTGTCGGAGCGGCAGTACTGAGGGAGCACTGCATTGTCGGATGGGCAGTACTAAGGGAGCGCCGCACTGTCGGAGGGGCAGTACTGAGGCAGCGCCACACTGTCGGGGACAGTACTGAGAGAGCACCGCACTGTCAGAGGGGCAGTATTGAGGGAGCGCTGCACTGTCAGATGGCCAGTACTGAGGGAGCGCCGACTGTCGGAGGGGCAGTACTGAGGGAGTGACGCACTATCAAAGGGGCAGTACTGAGGGAGCGCCGCACTGTCGGAGGGACAGTACTGAGGGAGTGTCGCACTGTCGGAGAGGCAGTACTGAGGGAGCGCCAAACTGTCGGAGGGGCAGTACTGAGGGAGCGCTGCATTGTCGGAGGAGCAGTACTGAGGGAGCACTGCACTGTCGGAGGGGCAGTCCTGAGGGAGCGCTGCACTGTCAGAGGTTCCGTTTTTTGGGCGATGCATTGCAGATCACAACAATTCACAGTGTAAAGAAATGTTTCCTCATCTCCCCCTCTGGTTCTTTTGCCAACCACCTTAAATCGGTACCCTCTGGTTACTGACCCTCCTGCCAATGGAGTATTTGCTCTAAAAAATATATTCATGCTGCTGGCCACCTCCATAAAATCTCCTCTTAACTTTCTCTGCTCTTGGGAGAACAATTCCATCTTCTCCAGTCTCTCCATCTCTTTTGTTAAATGACCTACACCTGTTACGATTTTTGGAAGGGTTGGGGGATAAAACAACTTTGATTCGCACTTTACTCAGCTTCGCATGAAATTATTTGATGCTGACCCCGAATAACAAAAGTGGGCGAAAAGGATAACCCGAATTTTTGGGAGTGGAAAGCCAATCAATTAATAAATATAAATATCTATGTATAACATGATAGGATTTTTTTTTCCCAAATGGAGCAGTGGAGGTTATTCATTGTGTGATTGTGAACTTGGAGACGACGATTGCGTGTGCACTGTCAGAGGGGCATGTGGGGACTGAGGTTTTTGTGGGGGAAGACAACGCTGTGGGTAACTTCAGGGCTCAACAAGCTAACATTTGGAAATGGAACAAAACTGAGAGTGGTGCCTAGTGAGTATCCAAACGTTATTGTTTGTTTAACAATGGGATTGATATTGGCTGAAATAGCTTGGGGGTTGCATTATATATTTGACAGTGGGAATAGCTGTGTATACGTTCCCAACAATCCCTGTATATCGATATATATAGGCTTCTTAATATTCCAGGAAATATACATAAGCTTACAAAACACTAGCAAGTGAAAGGGAATATGTCAGTTATATATTCGTTTGCCTCCCTATCACGAAAGAATGATGGTCAGTGAAAATAATATAAACAGATAAATGGGTGGCAAGCCCTATACAGAACTGAACAGTCATATAGGATAACGATTGTCATTAATACGAAATGTGAATAGGTTAAAGTGTTTTGTTTTTCTAAAGCAAATGCTCAATAGGTTTATTATGTTGTTACAATGGTGAGCCAAATGACACAGAAATGGCAGCAGGAACATATCACAAATGAGGAAACAGTTCAGAGAAGGTTCACTAGGTTGATTTCTGGGATGAAGTGGTTATCTTATGAGGAAAGGTTGAGCAGGTTGGATCTATACTCATTGCAGTTTAGAAGAATGAGAGATGATATTATTGAAATCTATAAGATTCTGAGTGAACTTGACAGGATAGATACAGAGAGGATGTTTCCTCTCGTGCAGAGATCTAGAACTAAGGGGCATAGTTTCAGAATAAGGGGCCGCCCATTTAAGACGGAGATGAGGAGGAATTTCTTCTCTCAGAGGGTCGTGAATCTGTGGAATTCTCTGCCCCAGAGAGCTGTGGAGGCTGAGTAATTGAAAATATTCAAGGCTGAGATAGACAGATTATTGAATTACAGGAGAGTCAAGGTTTATGGGGAACGGGCAGGAAAGTAGAGTTGAAGCCATGATCAGATCAGCGATGATCTTATTGAATGGCAGAGCGGGCTCCAGGGGCCGTATGGCCTACTCCTGCTCCTATTTCTTATGTTTCAAAGCTCTTCAGGGGTTTTTGTCATGCGACTTAATGCTGTGTGAGAGATACAGGAGGAGGATTCAAGCTGACATTTGGACCTGGGACCAGGCTTACTGTTCAACCGAGTAAGTGCATTGTCCAGAATCATTGTCTGTTTGTCTTTGGCAACGACACAGGGAGAAATTCTGCACCTTACGGCTTCTTTCCATTATAAATGCGAAATAATATTCCACTCACTGGAGTCAAATTGGTCCCGATAGAATGTAGACAACGGCATTATGCAGAGGGTTGTTCAATTCGAGTCAATTCTGGGCACAGCTTGTAAGTTAATAACTGCTGAAAGGATCAGGTTGAATTAGGTGCCTGGGTTAAATTGCGTGAAATTAGACCTCGGCAGAGACGCAAATTAGGTGGGATCGCTTTTGCACATTATCGGACTCGCCCGATATCCGGTGCTATTGCAGTTGGTAATATCGGATGGGGCATAAATCGGTGTGATAACGCCTGCTTTGTGTCCCAGTCTATATCCAATTTCGCCCTCCTGTTAGTTCAAAATAATGAATGATTATCGGAATGCCTTTTCAAAGTCTCGATGGACAACGCCCACTGGTGAAGTCCCAGCTTCGGATGGTAATTTTTGCAATGGCGTGTAATGCTGTGTGACATCTGGTAGTGGATCTTACAAACTAACATTTGCAAGTGGAACCAAATTACTCGTGGAACCCAGTAAGTGCTGAAATGTTAATTTAAGTTATAGTATCTGATTAGGTGTAGTTAAAAAAACATCTCAGCTTCTGTACATCCCAGTTGAAATATTTTTTGGACCTCCGAATAATCCAACTGGTTATAGAGATTGAGAGAAGCCAGGAAAATTAGTGTTCAACTGTGCTTCTATCGGTCTCTGCAACGAGTTACTAAAGGAACGAATTCTCGACTGTCCAGTTAAAGCTGCGGCTTTTAAAGGAACAAGAACTGGTATTTATATAGCGCCTTTAAAGTAGTAAAACCGCCCAAGGTCCTTCACGGGAGCGTGAACACGCAACGTTTGACACCGAGCCACATAAGGGGATATTAGCACAGGTGACTGGTCAAAGAGGCAGATTTTAAGGAATGCCTTAAAGAAGAGTAGAGAAGAGGAGAGCTTTGGAAAGGGAATTCAAGAACTTTGGACCCAAGCAGCTGAAGGCACGGCCCCCAATGGTAGAGGATAAAAATCGGGGTTGTGCAAGAGACCTGAATTGGAGGAGCGCAGAGATATCGGAGGGTTGTAGATTTGTGGGGCTGAAGGAGGTTACAGAGATAGGGAGGGGATAGGCAATGAAGGGATTGGAAACCAGAGTGAGAATTGTAGCCCTTGCTGGACCGGGAACCAATGTAGGTCAGCGAGAAAGTTCCCAGATTCTATCCATTGTCAGTGTTGACTTTCTCAATCATAAATGAGGATGAGCTATGGTTGCCAAGCTGTGGAGGCTGGGTTATTGAATATATTTAAGGCGGAGATAGACAGATTTTTGAGCGATAAGGGAGTGAAGGGTTATGGGGAGCTTGCAGGGAAGCGGAGCTGAGTCCATGATCAGATCAGCCATGATCTCATTGAATAGCTCGAAAGACCGACTCCTGCTCCTATTTCTTATCTTCTTATATTCTAAGGCTGATCTCTCCCACATTGGGCTAGGAATGAGTAACTGTAGCTACTTCCCCCTCGCATCCCCCTCTAATTACTCTCGACATACCCCTCATGTAACAGGAGACAAAGGCAGAATGTACCTAGTTTTTGTTGAGACATATTGCACTGTGTGAATAATGTAGCAGGGAACAATTTGATATTTGGAAGTGGAACTCGACTCACTGTAGTCCCAAGTAAGTCTGCTGCCTTTGTCCTATCTAAAACACAAGGTTACTTTTAGTAGAAAATAATCCAATTTGGTTTGATTGCCTTGGGTTTGAATGATAAATATCTGAACAGGTAGCCCAACACACAGTGCAGAAGAGAAATAGTATGAGTGTAAATTTGACATACGAGGGTAGAATGAAATAGAAATATATATAAATGGTTATATTACTTACGTAGAAATTAAAGGAGTCCTTTCATTTTGTACGTCTATCAAGCATACAGTGAAAGTGTTTCTAATAAGCGGTTTGATACATGAACAGCTGACATTTTGATATCATTATTGAGGGTTAAATCCATCAAAATGCAGTTGAGGGGGAAGTTCAGCCCTGAACTTAATGAATGCTGGAGCAGGCTCGAGGTGCTGTATGGCCTATTTCTGCTCCTATTCTGTTAATAAATAATCTCACATAATTTAACTATTGAATTCAATCGTAAGAACATAGAAAATAGGACCCCTTCGAGCCTGCTCCGCCATTTAATAAGATCATGGCTGATCTTCTACCTCTGCTCCACCTTCGCGCACTATTCAAATATCCTTTTATTCCCTCAGGATCCAAAAATCTATCGAACTTGGTCAAGGCTAATATGAAAGTCTGCAGTATTTTTCTGTGATAGCATAATAAAGCCAATTAATGTTCAAAGACTTCCAGTTAAAACTTCTCCAAAATACATCATAAGGATAATATATTATTCCTGACTAGAATTCACAGTAGAATAAACACCACTGAGAATGGGTGTGAAGTGTAAGCGTGTCCATCGAGGGTGAGTTTTTGTCAGGATGTTTATTGGTGTGTGAATGCTGCAGGAGCTCAGAAGCTCACTTTTGGAACTGGAACTAAACTTGTTGTGATACCGAGTAAGTACCAACAAAGTGCAGTGAGGTGTCTACAATGTCAGTATTGTTTTACTACAAGATTCTGAGTTAAGGCAATATTATTGATCCGAAACTATGGTGTGGTTTGTGATAACTAACAAGAGTGGGTTTATTCATCTAACAAAACTGAATACATGAATTAATAAATCTGTGGTGGATTTCTCTTCGAATCATAATTCAGCAACATAAATTGTCATTTATAAGGACTAAAGGTTTAATTTGCAGTGAGCCATTAACTTGTACCAAACAGCGGTGAAGTCAGGTTAATCTTAAAACCGTATGTCCTCCGAAATATGCAGATTTAAAGAAAAGAAAGCAGCACAATTAGATGTTTAAAAATTGATTGATTACCGTGCACGTTACCTGTCACGGATGATAATTAAATGTATGTCCTTTGAAAATGAAGCTTGTAGGGTAGATGTGAAACACTGCTTGTTACTGCAACATGTACCAACCTTGTTATGTTCTAAGGTTGATAACCTGTCACCATTTATTCTCGTAGTTACCTTTTCGTACATAAAACCTTATGCATGCCTGTTGTGAAATAGTTACATTTGTTTCAAAATACATATTGTGTGAGCGGTCGGATAGGAATCAGAAAGGTCAGATAAGGAATTAGAACTAAAATAGAGATAGAAATATTGTTCAACACAATGCGATCATTGGAATCTTGCTGATGTATGCCAGAAAAATGTATCTGAAAGATTTGTTTTTAAAGTGTACAATTTCCAACATCTCGTATTACTGAGATAAGTTTTGTGTGAAATTATTGTAATGTACTTTACAAGAAGTGCGATATAACTAGGCAAGACTTGGGGAATAAACAGTAGTTCTTCACCATCACAATCGATATTTTCTTTGGATTCGGCCCAACCAGTTCATGCTGGCCTCTATGCTCCACTTGCACCTCCTCCCATAGTTTCTCATCTAACTCTAGTCCTCTCTTCCCTTCTCCCTCATATGCGTATCTAAACACCCCCTAAATGCATCGATACTATTCACTTCAACCCCTCCCTGTGATAGCGAGTTCCACATTCTCACCACTCTCTGGGTAAAGAAGTTTCTTCTGAATTCCCCATTTGGTTTCTTGGTGACTATTTTCTGCTGATGACCTCTGGTTTTGCTCTTCCAACAAGTGGACAAGTTATTTGGGGAATAGTGTGACCTTTCGCAACAGCTGGGTTCATCTGTGTCGGTCAGTAACAATGCACTGGAATGATGACGCAAACTGAAAACACTGTCCATATTGTGGGTTTAAACAAGACATTAGCACTTGTGAGGACAGAAATAGGTTGGAGGACAATACATAGGATGAAGTCAGTTCAACCGTTTTGTCCAGAAATAGTTGTAAACGATAAAAGTGTCCAGTTATCAAGGGAAAAAATTCCTCTAGCCATCAAAATAGCAGGAAAGGGGTTTTGTACTGGTAATTGGTACTGTGTGAGTGCTACAAAAGCCTATGGGAAGGTAACATTTGGACGAGGAACGAAGTTAATTGTGGCACCCAGTAAGTCTTTGAACTCGCAATTCTTCAAAATCCTTGTCCTGGTGTTGAATTTGCTGATAACGTTGCAAACATTTTAGAATTTCAAGTACAATGAAGTAAGACGTAGCTATATATTTCCTAAAATAATTAGAATAAAAACATCAAACATAAGGAAATAGGTTTGTTGAAGTTAGAAGGGCGGAATTGAGAGGGTTCGCCCTTTTGTGGTAGACATTGCTGGAGAGCTTATTCCCTAAAATGGAGAGAGAGGAGTCTGGGAAGGCACAGAAAGAGTCGGAGATGGACCATGCAAAGGTTCGGGAGGGATGGAAGTTACAAAGTTGGTGAAATTTTGCCAATTGAGTTGGACAGAAAAAAGTACCAATTGATTAACTATCTAAAGAGTTGGCTAGAAGGGTTTTTGTGAAGGCGTTCGGCGTTGTGTGAATACAGGAGCAGCAACTCCACTGATATTTGGAAATGGGACCAGGCTTACCATAGCACCCAGTAAGTAAAATAACGTATTGGTGAATACAATCAATAGTAACAATCAATTGTTCAAGTGGTAGTTACAAGTACTCGGTTTAATAAAATATTATTAACTTATATTGTAGGTCTGTCAGTAAATAAGGGTAGATTTACTAGAGCTCTTCCAAATTATAAAAGGGTAAGATAGAATAAATAAGGAGAAACTCGTTCCACTGACAGGAGAGTCGGTAACCAGAGAATATATAGATTTAAGATAATTGTGGAGGGAGCAGATGAGGTAATAAGGAACATTATCTTACAGAGCGAGTTGCTATGATTTGGAATGCAAAGCCTGAAAGGGCAGTGAAAGCAGATTCAACAGTAACATTCAAAAGGGATTTGGAATTAAATAGAAACACCATTCAATCAGTAATGGTGCTAACTTTTGTGCATTTAAACAAAATGTGTATCAATATACATATATATATATAACATTATTTCTGTGTTCGGTGAAAATAGCTGCCTGCAGCTTCTCAGAGAAAACGTTGTTATACGGTTACAGCAGACAATGTGCATAGTGAAGTGTTGAGGATAAATCACAAGGAAATCTCGTAATTGGGAGTATTCTAACATTGCTGTTTAAATGTTGCATCTATTATTATAATTGATTGTTGAAAGATAGTCAAAAGTGGACCATATTAGATTAAAGGGCAGGTTTTCTTTAACGAGCTTCGGTTACTGAAGCACAATTATCTAAACTAGAGTCTGGTAGGCAATTTGGTTCCGTATTCATTCATGCTAAATCAGGTTTACTCGCCAGTTTTGAGTTGTGACACATCACTTGGTAGCTTGAGAGGTTTTTGGGCACCAAATTCTCACTGTGGGAAGGATGGAACTGGCTATAAGCTCACATTCGGAACCGGGACCAAACTCACTGTAACTCCAAGTGAGTATGGAACTAATTCTATTTGAATTAAGTGGTGCTGGAGATGTATAAATTTGTACCGATCAGCGAAATTTGAAAGTGCAAATGAGAATGGTTGGAGGCTGCATCAAAGAACATAAATGCAATCGTTTTAACATTGCAAAGGTCGATTACGAAACAAAAATAGTGTACTATTGAGAATCGCAACTAGAATTTTATATCACAGTATTGACCATAGGTATGGCCAATATCGTCAACTGTAATACGGGATAGAATTGAACACGAAGAGTTCGACAAACTGTTTTTAATTCAATTGCATCAAGATAAATTAAATGTGAACTGGGGTAGGTTCTGTTAGGTTTGAAAGTGTTAAGGTGTATGTGAGAGAACACTGTCTTTCATATAATATGTGAATTTAACTCAGATTAAATTTAGCAGTACAAATTTAGATTGTACTTGACCCCAGAGTGGTATGCTGGCATGATTTACAAACAGAAAACATTCTCAGACCACCTAAATTTAGAAGTGATAAAATAGTATGCTGCCAAATAGAACTGCAACCAGGGTTTTTGTTATGAAATATGGTAGCAGTGCTAGCAAACTGGGACTAAACTAACTGTGGACCCAAGTAAGTGTGGTAAATGTTCATTCATTATCCATATAACTGAATGTAAAACATGTACTCAGACTTATGAGCACTTGGCATAGTTTGATATTTTTCATTCAAATAATGAACAAAGGGAAAAATGTTACATCCATTCCCTTTTCTCTGTGTATCTAATTATTAACTGAAAGAAAAGAAACATGATTATTAGCTACAAGTAATTAGAAGTACATTTTCAGTTGGCGCCCTACATTTTAGTGATAAAGGCTCCATTGTTTTCGAAGTGATAAGGTAGTATTTCAAAATTGGACAAAACATAGAATGAGGCTACACTTTGCAAAATTAAGTCAGTTTCTATAATTGGACAATTTGTGGATTCGATCCTGCAATGAATTACGGCAACAATGACACTCAAACTTTCAATGATATTCCTTCCCACACCTTTCACAGTAGAAGTATAGCTTTTGTCAATCTGGTTGTCACTGTGGGGGAATATTAATGGATACAAACTCATATTTGGATCGGGCACCAAACTTACTGTACAACCAAGCAAATATAAGACTGTTTATCTCGGCCAATAGTTAGAGGTAGAGAACCTTTAAATTCGCAGTCGTGATATACGTTGTTGTTATGTCACGATAGGTCAGATGAAATTTAAGACGAGAATTGAAAGTAATGTTGCAATTAATCAATAAAATGTCATGTATTTAATAAGGGTTTGCTGCCAGATTGTGTATTTGGATGCTACAGGGAGTTGTATTGAGTAGATAGGGATAGCTATTTCAGCCAGGATGAGCTGAAGACTTTGTGTGATGGAGTGTGGCACTGTGTGGGTTATGGTGGCAACAACAAACTTACTTTTGGAAGAGGAACGAAATTAAATGTGGAAATTAGTAAGTATCACAAGCTGTATTAAATTAGCGGGGTTACAGCCCATAACTTTAGAAGGATCTTAAGGCATGTTCATGGAATTAATTGATGGTTATTGAGTAATTTGGATCATGTTTACAAACCACTGACTAGGTCTGAGCAAGGAGTAACCAAAACGAAACAAATTTTATTGGCAAACAAGAGTTATACTGTCGTGAATTTAGGACTACTTGTTTGAGTTTTCCTGAAGGACCAGTGCTGTGTAAAAGCTGATGCCTAAAAGAGGGACTAAACACATAGTGGCGCTTAATAAGTACTAATATTTAAATATTTAACTAATTTCTACAATTCGAAGATTTCTGAGCATTTTATATTTTCTGGGAGCGGGGTATATTCACGTCAGGCATTAAAGATGACAGTTGAACACAGATCCCAACAGATCAATGTTGTTTTAAACGTTGCTTTCTCATGAAACCTCATTTGAATTAATCGGATTTGATGTCACTTAGCCGAGAAACGTGTCCTTATTTCGTGTAGTGCAGTAATTTAAGAAATGACAAATGATGCATTGTCTGGCTGGGAAAGGTTTTAGTATTAGCCTATCATGCTGTGTGAACTTTGCTGATAAGGTGATCTTTGGATCTGGGACCAGGCTCCAAGTTATACCAAGTAAGTGAGATTTTTCAGGGTGCGTGCCTTACGTGTTAGAACAGAAATAAAAGAAGCATGGCTTTTCTTGAATGACTGGAAATATGAATCAAATCCAGTTTTAGGTGGTTTGGCTCACATCCCTATGATTCTGAACTTTGGAACTGACCTCCATCAACAATGCTAATGATATGTCGATAAATTATATCAGGAATGTGTGAGGGAGGTGAATCATTGCTCAGGAAGGTATTTTTGTTAAGGGTGTAATGGTGTGTGAATGCTAACGCCTTCAAGGTGATATTTGGACCTGGAACAAAGCTCAGAGTTCAACCCCGTAAGTTGTTTTACATCACCATGTTATTTCTCTCCAATAGACTATCTGTAAAATAAATCGCATTAAATCTCTTTATTAATAATCCCTCATATAATTAATCATCTTCAAAATAAACTGCTGTGTGGCACAATTGACTTTCCTGAAACAACCGGCACTACTTTGGACCCAGCTCTGACTCCCCAAAGAATGTGGGATGTTAGTTAGTGCTGAGCTAAGATTTTACAATATTTCAAACGAGAGCCCGATGAAGAAGTAAGCTGATGAGTATGAATGTCATTGAAAGCGTTTACAATCGCTCTTAATTTTCCATCCAAAACTTTGTTGTGGCTCATTGAATGATGGCTTAGACTCGAGGGGCCATATCGCCCGCTCCTGCTCCAATTTCTTACAATAGTCAATGTATCACATACAAACTGTTGCATTCAATCATAAGAACATAAGAAATAGGAGCAAGAGTGGGCTATTCGGCCCTCCGAGCCAGCTCCGATATTGAATAAGATCATGGCTGATCATCAAACTCAACTCCACTTTCTCGCACTATCTCCATATCCCTTGATTCCATAAGTATCCAAAAATCTACCGACCTTTGTCAAGGCAAAATAACATAAAATTATTCAGTTTTTTTCTGTGGTAGTATAATAAAGCCAATTAATCTTTAAAGACTTCCAGTTAAAACACCCATACTCGGAAATAAGGCAATAACTCAAATGGACAATATGTTATGCTGCTCTCCCTGAATATAGAATTCACAGTAAAATAAACACCACCGAGAATGGATGTGAAGTGCAAGTGTGTCCAACGAGGGTGTATTTCTGATAGGATGTTTATTAATGTGTGATTGTTGGAGGAATTCAGAAGCTCACTTTTACAACTGGAATTAAACTCGTTATGATACCGAGTAAGTAACAATAAGTTCATAGAAGAGTCGAACATGCCAATAATGTTTTATTACAAGATTCTGAGTTAAGGCAATATTATTGACCTGAAACTATGGTGTGGTTTGTGACAACTTATAAAAGTGGATTATGCATTTAACAAAGATGTATCAATTTAGAAATGTGGGGCGGATTTATCTTAGAATCACAATTCAGCGAAATAGATTGCCATCTATAAGGACAGCAGGCTTAAATTGCAGTGTTGATTAACTTGCTTCAACGTGTACAAAACAGAGGTGAAGTCAGGTTAATCTTAATACCGGATGTCCTTTAAAGATACACATTTAAAGAAAAAAATGCGATATGATTAAATGTTTACAAATGTAATGATTACAATGCCCGTTCACCTGTCATGGATGATAATAAGTTAAATGTCCTTTGAAAATGAAGCTTCTAGGGTAGATTTGAAACACGGATTGTTACTGCAACATGTATTTTCTAAGGCTGACAAAATGTCACCATTTATTCTGGTGGTTAGCTTCTCATAAGCAAAACTTTTGCATGCGTATTGTGGAGTGGTTATATTTGTTAAAAATACATAATTTGCGAGCATTAGTATAAGAAATAAAAAGGTCAGATAAGGAATAAGAACTAAATTAAATGTAGAAATATTGTTCAACAAAATACCACCATGGGAATCTTGGCGACTTATGCCAGAAAAATGTATCTGAAAGTTGTTTTTTAAATGTATAAAATCTCCAATATCTCGTATTACTGAGAGAAGATTATATTCAATTATTATAATGTATTTTTACAGGAAGCGTGATATATGTAGCTAAGTCTTGGGGGAATAAACATTAGTACTGCACCATTAACACCGAAATCGATCATTCGTTTGGATTCGATCTTCCATTCAATGATGATACAATGTCCACTTTCCTATTGCAAATATTGTAATATTTTTCCATGACTTAATTTTTTTGGTTATTTTTTGACAGTAGCTGGTAACCTCTGCAAATATTTTGACACCATCTTAATATGCTAGGGTGTTTATTCTCCGTATATATCCAAGCTCAAATATATGGCATGATCCAAATGGCATTATATTAGAATATGAGGGAGAAATCGTGTGTAACAGCACGCAATGTGTAATGAAAAATCGATACGTGGTAGTTCGACAGGTGATGCAGTTGAGTACAACAGGTTTTTGTTAAGGCATATCCTACTGTGCGATTATGGAGGAGGGTTGGAACAGCTAACATTTGGAAAAGGAACCAGACTACTTATAGAACCCAGTAAGTGTGTTGCCATTTGTTACATTAACAAATAAGTTGTATTCACGATAAAGCAATGAATATAGCAACATAGGAATGGGAGGAGGTCATTTAGCCCCATGCGTCTGTTCCGCCATTCACTGAGATTATGTCTGATCAGCAACCTAACTCCATATACCCGCCATTGCTTAATTTCCCTTCATAGCATTGGTTAGCATAGATATATCAATCTCAGATTTACAATTGACAATTGGCCTGGTATCAACCACCGTTTGCAGAAGAGAGTTCCAAACATCTACCACCCTTTGTGTGTAGAATGATTTCCTAACTTCACTCTTGAAAGTCCTGGCTCTAACGTTGAGAATATGCCCGCTAGCCCTCGACTCCCCAATTGTCGTAATAGTTTCCCTCTATCAATCCTATCAGTTCTCCTTAATATCTTGAAATCTTCAATGCTCACTGTTTTGTTGTGTTTCATTGATGTGCTGTTACATGGGCATAAAAGGTGAATAGGCAAGTTGTGCATAAACAGTTACATATAATAATATAGAATAGACAGCACAGAAACAGACCGTTCCATCCAACCAGTCCATGCTGGTGTTTATACTCCCCTTGAGCCTCTTCCCATCTATCCTCAACTAACTCTTTCAACATAACCCTCTCTTCCCTCTCTCTCATATGCGTGTCTAAATAGCCCTTAAATGCTGCTATATATTCACTTCAACCACTCCCTGTGGTAGCAAGTTCCAAATTCCCACCACTCTGTGGGTAAATAAGTTTCTTCTGAATTCCCTATTTGTTTTTTTTGTTGGTGATTGTTTTATATTGATGGCCTCTTCCCACAAGTGAATGTTATTCAGGGAATCAGCTGGCCTTTCACCAATGGCTGGGTTGATAAGTGCAGGCCAGTAACAATCCATTGGAGTGATGTTGCAAACTGAAGCAATGTCTCTGTTGTGGATTTCAAGGAGAACGTAAGCACTTTTGAGGACAGATTATTTTGGGGACAATACATAGAATTAAGCCACTTGGACCATCGTGTCCTGAAATCCATGTCGTTGATTAAAAAAAGGGTCTAGTTATCACCAGCAATAACTTCCTCTCGACATCTAAATAGAAGGAAGAGGTTTTTGTAACGGTGATTGGTACTGTGTGAATACTGGAGGAGGTCAGGGGAAGCTAACATTTGGACAAGGAACGATGTTAATCGTGACACCCAGTAAGTCTTTGAAATCGCAATTCAGCAATACTCTTGTCCTGGTGTCGAATCGTATTGCAAGCATTTCATAAATGTCAAGTAAAACGAAGCAAGGCATAGCTATATAATTCCTGAAATATATATAAAATATAAGGAAATAGGTTTGTTGAAGTAAGAAGGGCAGCATTGAGAGGATTCGTCCTTTTGTGGTAGACATTGCTGGAGAGCTTATTCCCTGAAATGGAGATAGAGGAGTCTGGGAAGGCAAAGAAAAAGTCACAAGTGGACCATGTGAAGGTATGGGAGGGATGGAAGTTAGAAGCAAAGTTGGAGAAATTTTGCCAATTTAGCCGGACAGCAAAAAGTATCAACTGAGTAATTATCTAAAGAGTTAACTAGAAAGGTTTTTGTGAAGGTGTTAGGCGTTGTGTGAATACAGGACAGGAACTCCACTAATATTTGGAAGTGGGACCAGTCTCACCATAGCACCCAGTAAGTAAGATAACTATGTGGTGAATACAATCAGCAGTAACAATCAATTGTCCAAGTGGTAGTTACAAGTACACGGTTTAATAAAATATTGTTCACTTACTTTATAGATTACTCATTAATTAAGGGTAGATTTACTGTTCCAAATTATGAAAGGGATTTCATACAGTAACTAAGGATAAACTCTTTCCACGGACCGGAGAGTCAGTAACTAGAGGATGTAGATTTAAGATAATTGACAAGAAAAAGCAAAGGGAGTAGTGAGGAGAACATATTTTACGTGGCGAGTTGTTATGATCGGAATGCACCACCTGAAAGGGCAGTGAAAGTGGATTCAATAGTAACATTCAAAAGTGTTTTGCAAATAAATAGAAACACCATTGATTCAGTGTTGATGCTATGTTTTGTGCATTTAAACAAAAAGTGCATCAAGATGTCAATTTAAATAACATTATTTCTGTGTTGGGTGAAAATAGCTGTCTGCTGCTTCTCAAACAAACGTTGTTATACAGTTACAGTGGACAATGTGTATAGTGAAGTATTGAGGATAAATCACAAAGAAATCAAGTAATTGGGATAATTATAACATTAATACTGTATTTTTTATTAGAACTGATTTTTGAAATGTTGTCAAAATTGGACCGCATTAGATGAAAGGACAGATTAATGAGCTTCGGTTACTGAAGCACAATCGCCTAATCTAGCGTCTGGAAGAGAACCTGGTCCATGTTCATTCGTGCTAAATCATGCTAACTGGTCAGTTTTGAGTTGTGTACATGAGATTTCGCAAAGTGATTTGCAACACAGAAAATTAACAGTATGACCGCTTCAATTAATAATGTGATCCAGGCTCCCATCGCTATCATAAAGATAACTCAAAATAAAATGGATATTTTTTTGTACCTACACCCAAACATAAGAGTGTGCATCGTGATCACACATCACTTGGTAGCTTTCGGAGTTTTTGTGAAGCAAATTGTCACTGTGGGAATGATGCAACTGGTTATAAGCTCATCTTCGGAACCGGGACCAAACTCACTGTAATTCCAAGTGAGTATGGAACTGATTATGTGTGGGGCTAGAGATGTTTACATTTGCACCGACCAACCAAATTTGAATGTGCAAATGAGAATTGTTGGGATCTACATCAAAGAACATAAATACAATCGTTTTACCATTGTAAAAGTTCGATTAATAAGCATAATAGGGGCACTATTGAGAAATGCGACTAGAATGTTATATCACACCATTGGTAATTTCTCTGGCCAATATCATGAACTGGAATATGGGATAGAATTGAACATGAAGAGTTCAGAAACTTGATTTAAATCAATCTTTGCAAACTTAATTAACTGTGAACTGTGATAGGTTGTGTTAGGATTGAAAGTGTTATGGTGTATGTAAGAGAACACTGTCTTTCTTATAAAACGTGAATTTAGCTCAGATTTAATTCAGCAGTGAAACATTAGATTTTAAGTGACTCCATTGTGTTATAGTGGAAAGTTTTGCAAACAGAAAATATTCTCAGACCACCTAAATTTACAAGTAGCAGCGTAGTATGCTGCCAACTAGAACTGCAACTAGGGTTTATGTTATGAAATATGGCAGCGTGTGAGTTATAGCACTAACAAACTGATTTTTGGAAATGGGACAAAACTAACTGTGGAACCAAGTAAGTTGCAAGTGCTCATTCATTATTCAATAACTGTACGTAAAACTAGGGATATCATGTACTGAGGTTTATCAGCACTTTGCATAGCTTGGTATTTTCGTGCACAATGATAAGCTGAAAGAAATCAAACAGGCGTATTAAGAACAGTTAATTTTAATGAAGTGATTTTTCAGTTGGCATCCTACATTTTGGTGAGAAAGAGTCCATTGTTTTCGAAGTGATAAGGTAGTATTTCGCAGTGGGACAACACATAGACTAGAGAAAACTGAAGGTACACTTTGCGAATTTACATCAGTTTCTATAATTGGACGATTTGTGGATACGATCCTACTATGAATTAAGGCAGCAATGACACCTAACCCCTTAATTTTATTCCTTCCTATCCCGTTCATAGTCGATAAAATAGTTTTTGTCAACCTGGTTGTCACTGTGGGAGGATACGAATCGTTACAAACTCATATTTGGATCTGGCACCAAACTTACTGTACAACCAAGTAGGTATCAGACTGGGTACCTCGACTATTAGTTAGAGGTACAAAATCTTTAAATTCGCAGTCGTGAGACATGTTGTTATATGACGATAGGTCAGATGCAATACAGGATAAGAAATCGATCAATTGATCAATAAAGTTTGATGTATTTAATAGTCCTTTGCTGCCAGCTTTTGTATCTGGATGATACGTTGAGTTGTATTGAGTAGGTAGGGATAGCTATTTCAGCCAGAATGAGCTAAAGACTTTGTGTCATGGAGTATGGCACTGTGTGGGTCAAGCTGGAGCCAGAAAACTTACTTTTGGAAGCGGAACAAAGTTAACTGTGGAACCTAGTAAGTATCACAAGCTGTATTATAATGGGGTTACAGCCCATAACTTTAGGATGGTCTTCAATCAGGCAAATGAAATGAATTGATGATTATTGAGCAATTTGGAACATTTTTGCAAAACACTGACTAGGTCTGAGCAAGGAGTAACCAAAAGGAAGCAAGTCATATTGGCAAACAAGAGTTATACTGTCGTTAAGTTAGGACTACTTTCTTAAGTTTTCCTGAAGGACCAATGCTGTGTAAAAGCCAATGTCTGAAAGAGTACGAAACACATAGTAATTCTTAATAAATGCTAATTTTTACATTTAACTAATTTTTACAATTCGAAGATTTCTGAGGATTTTATATTTTCTGAGAGCGGGGTATATTCATGTCAGGCGTTAAAGATGACCGCTGAACTCGGCTCCCAGCAGATTAATGTTGTTTTAAACGTTGTTTTCTCATGAAACCTCATTTGAATTAATCGGATTTGATGATACTTAGTCCAGTAACTTATCCTTATTTCGTGTAGTGCAGTAATTTACGAAATAACTAATGATGCAATGTCTGACTGGGAAAGGTTTTAGTATTAGCCTATCATGCTGTGTGAACTTTGCTGGTAAGGTGATCTTTGGATCTGGGACCAGGCTCCAAGTTATACCAAGTAAGTGGGATTTTTCAGGGTGTGTGTCTTATGTGTTAGAACAGAAAAAAAAGAAGCACGGCTTCTCTTGAATGACTGTAAATATGAATCAAATGCTTTTTTAGATGGTTTGGCTCATACCCCTATGATTATGTACTTTGGAACTGACCTCCATCAGCAATGTGAATGATATGTCGATAATTTTTTGCAAAAATGTGTGAGGGAGTTGAATCATTGTTCAGGAAGGGATTTTTGTTGTGGGGTTTAATGGTGTGTGAATGCTAACAGCAACAAGATGATATTTGGAGCTGGAACAAAGCTCACAGTTCAACCCAGTAAGTTGTTCGATAACTCCATGCTATTTCTCTCTAATAGACTAGCTGTAATATAAATCACGTTAAATCTCTTTAATAGTCTTCTCGCATAAAATTAGTCATCTTCAATATAAACTGATGTTTAGCACAATTGATGCTGACAATCCTGAAACAATCGCCACCAGTTTGAACCTATCTCTGTCTCTTCAAAGAATGCAGGGTGTTAGTTAGTACTGAGATACGACTTTACAAGTTTCTGAAAGGCACTTAAAACTAGAGCTGGATGAAGGAGTAAGCTGATGGGCTGAGTGCCATTGAAGTCGTTTCCATTGCTCTTAGTTTTACATTAAACACTTTCTGTGTGGCAGTTGTATAATCTGTATCAATTTAAAAGGGAGTTGGAATTAGTGTATATTTTTACTATGTTGAGTAGTTTAGAGATAGTATCCAATGTATAGAAACTAAACGGTGGTAGCAAAAATTTAGGGTGGTGAATGTGTTTATTTTTCATTAACAACTTGTCAACACTAGTTTGCCTCGTCTGCTAATGATCAGGAAGAAATTATAAATTAATTGACCCATTAGAAACTGACCGCAGAATATGGTCTCAACTTTAGTTCAGTGAGTGCCTTCGATGTTCACCTTATTGAGACTTGAAGTTTGATCAAATATTACTCTCATTTACCGATGAACAAATATGGCAATGTCTAACTATTTGTATTACTGAGTTGTACCATTTCATTTAGAAAGTTCCAAATGCTACCAGATTATTGTCAACATTGTAGTCTTTCATTCAATATGTCAGTTATATTAAATACTATAATGGTGAGAATAATACGGAAACCAGCTACTAAGGATAACTACATGGCAATAAAGATATATGATTGCAACAGGACAGTCTATGGTTTCATTAATGAGCAGCCGACTGAAATTTGGAGGGAAAAGTGTTGGAAATCGTAGCTAAGTTGTTGTCAGCCCATCCTGTGCGTTCGAATGTTGTGAGATGGGTCCCCATAATACATGAAATGTAAGTTGATAGTCCGGAGAAGTACGGAGTTCCACTTACAGAGCTAATTGGGGAGCATTTGGGGGAATTCTGGTGAACTGATATATAAATAGTAGCCTTAATATTTCAATGTACAAGGAATGAGTTATGCTTGGATTATGAAGAGAATAATTTATTTAAACTAGTCACGTATGTGCCTAATGATTATCGATTGTCATTTAAAATGGTTTGCACAGCTGACTTCACAATAAGGGGATTGGGTGAAACCAAGTATACAAATATATCTGTCAGATGTAGCAGCAATGTACTAAAATTAGTCTGAAGGGAGTTTTTGCTCAAAGGCTCTACACTGTGTGAACCTTGGAGGTAACGAAAAGCTTATCTTTGGAAAAGGGACGAAGTTAACTGTGGACCCAAGTAGGTATTCATTAATAAGTACAGATTGTCTATCTACTGATATATATATGTATGTTCTCAGTACTGCCTGTGCTGTCAAATCATTTATTTAAATGTTTAATTAATCCTCAATATTGGAACATTTATGCCGCTACTTATTGGAGTATGGATATCATAATTCAGGATTATTGCCAGCATTATAGTCTTTCATATAAATTAAAACATATTCCCTCTGTAAGAGTGGTACATGGGGAACCAGCACTGTCCAGAGTTCTTGTGACGGGATAAATTATTGTGTGGATTCTGCAGGATATGGTAAAATATTATTTGGAGGTGGCACCAAGCTCAATGTTAATCCTGGTAAGAACTCAATCATAATAGCTCAAAATAACTGTGTAACTTAGTTTGCAAGAAAATTATAAATTTTGGTCAAATTAATGTGCAGATGGCCAAATGGACACCAAGGAGATCTAGCCAAAGTTAGCTACAGTTTTACATTCTGTTAAAGTGTGAGACCGACTGAAACTATATTGATTTAAATAAGCTGGGAATAATGCAATATTAGGCACTTCTTAATATTTTAACTTGGAATATTGATCATCTATAACTATAGCATACAGTTGAATTCGTACATAGTATATATGCTTGGCGTCAGGTGAAGGGTTTATGCAATGGCTTGCAATGCTGTGTGAATAATGTCAATAAGCTAATATTTGGATCTGGGACAAAACTGATCGTGCATCCTAGGAAGTGAAGATTAATTCTGTACTTTTTGTCATGATGATCATAGTCAAACCATTGTTTTTTCATAAGTTTTGTTAGTTCGCTAAATTAACCATCAGGAAGGACTGAATATGGTGAAATCATTTCATTATTTATCTAGAACATAGAAGGCTGGGAGGTGACCTCATAGAAGTCTTTAAAATAATGAAGTGGTTTCACAGGGTAGACGGAGAGAAGGTGCTTCAACTTGCAGGGGAGACCAGAACTAGGGGTCTCCAATATGAGATAGTCACTAATAAATCCAATAGGGAATTCAGGATAAATGTATTTACCCAGAGAATGGTTAGAATGTGGAACTCGCTAGCACATTAGTAGTTGATGAGAATAGCATAGAAGCATTTAAGGGGAAGGTAGATCAGTACACGATCAGTAAGGGATTAGAGAGGGTTAGATGAAATAGGGAGGGAGGAGGCTCGTTTGGAGAATAAACACGGGCATAGACTAGTTGGGCCAAATCGCCTGTTTCTGTGTTGTAAGTTTAATGTAATTCTAGGTAAATGTTATTTGGTGTGGAAGATATTAACTGTTTCCACATCATAAATTTAACGGCAAGTGCAAATGTTCCAAAAGATAATTCAATAAACGAGTGGCTCTTTAAGAAATAACAAGTGATGTATTGTCTGGCTGGTGAAGGTTTTAGTATTAGCCTATCAGGCTGTGTGAATGCTGCTGAGAAACTGATCTTTGGATCTGGGACCAGGCTCCAGGTTATACCGAGTAAGTGAGATGCTTAAGGATGTCTGTTTTAGGTGTTAGAGCATACAAAAGAAGTGTGCCATCAAATGAACTGAAATATGGATTAAATTCATATTTATGTAATTTTCCCACAGCACTATGATTATATAATTTGGAAATAATCTACTTCAAGAAACATAATGGGTGGCCTTAATTTGTATCGGGAATGTGTGAGGGAGGGGTATCATTGTTCAGGAAAGGATTATGTTGAGAGGTATAATGGTGTGTGAGTGCTGACTCCTACAAGGTGATATTTGGTGCTGGAACAAAGCTCAGAGTTCAAACCAGTAAGTTACGTAGAATTACATAGAATATACAGCACAGAAAGAGGCCATACGGCCCAAACTGTCCATGCCGGTACTTATGCTCCACTCGAACCTTGTCCCATCCTTCCTCATCTAAATCTATCAGCATAATCCTCTATTCCTTTCTCTCTCGTATGCCCAACTCGCTTCACCTTAAATGCATCTACACTATTCGCCTCAGCTACTCCCTGTGGTAGCGAGATCCACATTCTCACCACTCTCTGGCTAAAGTTGATTTACAGCTCCTTGTTTTTTTTTTCTCTCCAATAGACTGTCTGTAAAATAAATCACGTTAAATCTCTTCGTTAATCTTCCCACATATAATTCGTCATCTTCAAAATAAACTGATATTTAGCACAATTAATATTGACTTTCTTGAAACAAAAGGCATCACTTTGGACCCATGTCTGACGCTCCACAAAATGCGGGGTGTTAGTTAGTACTAAGATAAGACCTTACAAGTTTCTAAATGACATTTCAAATCTTCGATGAAGATGTAAGCTGATGGGCTGAATGCTATTGTAATCGTTTTCATTGCTCTTAATCTTCCATGAAATACATTCTTCAGGCCCTCATATAATCTGTATGAATTGAAAATGGACTTGAAATTTGTTATAGTTCTGTTTTCTTGAACTGAGAGTGAACAATTTGTAGCAATTCAACGCTGGTAGCAGACGTTTAACAGTGTTATTAATTGTCATTAAAATGTTGTCACCATTAGTTTACCTTATCTGCTAACGATCAGGAAGAAATAATAAAGTAATTGGCCTGTAAGAAAGTGGCCACGTGTTATGGCCTCAAATTGATCATTTTACAACTGAAAGTGCCTTTGATATTCATCTAATTTTAGAATCACTTCAAATCTTACTCTCATTTACAGATGCAAAATATGTCAATGCCTAATTATTATTCTTATTTGTTTGTACATTTATTTTAGAAAATTACAACTGTTACCAGATTACTGTCAGCATAGTCCTTAATATAATATGGCAATTATATTAAATAATATAATTCTGCCAAAAATCTGGAAACTAATTCGCAGCTAATGACTTAAACTGTTGGAAAATAAAGAAATGTCACTGACATAGAATAACCTAAGGTTTAATTAATGAAGTAACCGACTGAAGTTCGGAGAGAAAACATCAGAAATCCTAGATTGGCTCAGTTGCTGGCATCCCATCCTGTCGTGAGATGGATCCTCGCTCTATACTTAAAACATATAATACAAGTTAGCCCAGCGAAGGACTGAGGTAGTGTTCCACTTTCAGGACAACTTGGGAAACATACAGAGAGTGCTGGTGAACTGATCAATAAACGGTAGCCTTAGCTTTTTATTGCACAAGGAATAAGTCATGGTTGGTTGATAAACAGAACATTCTTTTTTAAATAGTCATATATGTGCCCAATAATTATCAAATGGTCATTTAGAATGGTTTGCACCGATAGTTTCACAATAATGGGATTCACTGTTGAAAATATTCAAATATAACTGCCTCTCAGAGCAACAATATATTAAAGTTCGTCTGAAGGGAGCTTTTGCTAAAGGGCGCAATGCTGTGTGAACCGTGGAGGTAACACCAAGCTTATCTTTGGAAAAGGGACAAAGTTAACTGTGGTGCCAAGTAGGTCTTCATTATTAACTATAGACTGTCTATTTACTTACATAGATATGTGTATATTTTCTGCACTGCCTACAATGTATCAAACCATTTCTCCAAATGTTTAATTAATGCTGAATATTGGAACATTTATGCCGCTTCTTAAAGCAATTCAGCTTTACTTCCAGCATTTAAATCTTCAATATAAAAGTCTATAATGCTTAAAGAATGAATTATGCTTGGGTTATAAGCGGAAAAATTTAAAGAAATCATAAGCTTGCCTAATAATTATCAATGGTCATTTAACATGGTTTGCACAGATAGTATAACAATTATGGTATTGATTGATACTAAGTATTCAAACATAAATGCCAGAAAGAACACTAATGTACCAACTTAGTCTGAAAGGGGTTTTTGCATAAGGGTGCAATGCTGTGTGTATGCTCAAGGTGCCAACAAGCTTATCTTTGGGAAAGGGACGAAGTTAACTGTGGAACCAAGTAGGTATTTATTTATAACTATAGACTGTCTATTTACTTATATACATGTTTGTGTTTTCTGCACTGAATGTGTCAAATCATTTCTCTATATGTACAATTAATCCTGAATATTGAAACATTTATGCCACTTCTTATTGGAGTATGTATCTGATAATACAGATATCAAACCTGATACGGGAGTAATGCAAGACTCGGCAAGTGTTAATATTTTAACCTGGTAATTGATAATGTATAAATATAACATACAGTTGAATCATACACAGTTTATATGCTTGGCACAAGATAAAGGGTTTATGTACTGGCATGCAATGCTGTGTGAATAATCTCGATAAGCTAATATTTGGATCGGGGACCAAACTAATGGTGCAGCCCAGTAAGTGAAGTTTAATTCAGTATTTTTCTATTCTGATGATCATAGTCAAAACATTGTTTTGTTAATAAGTAAATAATAAAGGTAAATAATAACGAACAGCAAAGACTGAACAGACTGGGGATCATTTCTCTACTCAAGAGAAGGCAGAGGGCTGACCTTATTGAGGTCACTAACGGCATGAAGGAATTTGACATGGAAAATGTAGAAGAGATCTTTCCACTAGTGGGAGAGACTAAAACTCGTGGTCATCATTATGACAGAGTCAATTATAAATCCAATAGAGAACTCGGGAGTAGATTATTTACCCAAAGAGTTGTGTGAATGTGAAGCTCGCTCTACATGGAATACTTGATGGGAATAGCATAGATGCATTTAAGATCAGCACATGAGGGAGAAAGGATTATAAGGATATGTAGAGAAGGTTAGATAAAGTAGGCAGAGAGGAGGCTCTTGTGTAGCATAAACACGGGCACAGAGCTGTTGGGCTGAAATGCCTGTTTCTGTAACATTCTATATAATTTTATTAAACGTTATTTGGACTAACCGTTTGTCCATCATAAACTCAAATGGAATGATAAACGTTCCAAAGCTTAACTAAAAAAACGGATGTTTCTTTAAGAAATAACAAGTGATGTAATATTTGGGGATCGTCTGGCTGGGGATAGTTTTAGTGTTCGCATATCAGGCTGTGTGAATGTTGGTGATAAACTGATCTTTGGACCTGGGACCAGGCTCCATGTCATACCAAGTAAGTGAGATGTTTAAGGATGCCTGCCTTATGAGTTCGAACATAAAAGAGGAGCATGTCGACAAATTAATTGAAATATGGATCAAATTAAGAAAACAGTCAGAAATCAAAACGTTGCCCTGTTGCTGGCAACCCATCCTTTGAGTTAGAAATTTCTGCAAAGAATTCCCTTTCTATAACTAAAACATATAATTAATTAACAACGATAGACTGTCTATTTATTTACATATATGTGTACGTTCCCGGCCCTGCCTACAATGTATCAACACATTTCTCTATATGTTCAATTAATCCTGAATATTGGAAAATGTATTCTGCTTCTTATTAGAGTAGGGATATCATACTTCAGATATTATGAGTGAAGATGTTGATCAGTACAGTTAATTGTCCCATTGTGCACCTTATTAACTTACAATGATTATCCAAATTGAACATGATATTGCAGTATTTACAGCATAATTCAAGATTATTTCCAGATTACAGCCTTTAATATAAAAGACTACAATTCTTACAATCATCTTACCAGATATTGAGGTTAACTGCAGGACAATCAGGACCCAGGACTGTAATAGAACAATCTAATCTTCATTAATGAACCAACCGACTGAAATTGGCAGAGAAAAGTGACAGAAATCTTAATTTTGCTCAGTCACTGGCGGCTAGTCCTATTGAGTTAGATCGATGGATCTATATCTAAAACTTGTACTGCACGTTGATATCCTAGAGAAGTACTGAGAGAGGGGCCTTCTTACAGAACTACTTGGGAAGCATTTGGAGAATTTTGTTGAACTGATGTATAAATGGTAGCGAGGCATTTTTAAGGAACTAGAAATAAGTTATACTTGGACTATGAACAGACCAAATCAAAATATCATGTGTGCCTGATTAATATCAATGGTCATATGAAATGATTTTTACAGATACTTTCACAATAATAGGATTGTGTGATATAAAGTATTCAAATATAATTGCGAGAAAGAACCATAGTGTACTAAAGTTAGACTGAAGGAGGTTTTTGCAAAAGGATGCAATGCTGTGTGAATACTGGATCTAGCTATAAGCTGATCTTTGGAAAAGGGACAAAGTTAACTGTGGAACCAAGTAGGTATTCATTAACAACTATAGACTGTCTATTTACATATACATGTGGATGTGCTCTGCACTGTGTCAAATAATGTTTCTATATTTTCAATTAATCCGGAATATTGGAACATTTACATCTCTTCTTATCAGAGTCGGGATACGATAATTCAGCTATCACACGTGATGCAAGGTTGGGCACTTGTTAATATTTTAACCTGGAATATTGATAATACATAAAAATAGCATACATTTGATCTTGTACATAGTTCCTATGCTTGGAATCAGGTACAGTGTTTCTGCACTGGCAGGCAATGCTGTGTGAATAATCTCGATAAGATAACATTTGGATCAGGGACCAAACTAATGGTGCAGCCCAGTAAGTGAAGTTTAATTCTGTATTTTTCTATTATGATGATCATAATCAAAACATTGTTTTGTTAATAACTAAATAATAACGGTAAAGAATAACAAACAGCAAAGACTGAACAGACTGGTGATCATTTCTATAGTCAAGAGAAGGCAGAGGGGTGACCTTACAGAGGTCATTGACAATATGAGGAGATTTAATAGGGAAGACGTAGAGAAGACTTTCCACTAGTTGGGGGAGACCAAAACTAGGAGTCATCAATATGGGATAGTCACTAATAAATCCAATGGAAAATTCAGGAGACATCTATTTACCCAGAGAGTGATGAGAATGTGCAACTTGCTACCACATGCAGTAGTTGATGGAAATAGCATAGAAGCATTTAAGAGGGAGAAAGGATTAGAAGGATATGCAGAGGTTAGACAAAGTAGGGAGAGAGGAGATTCGTGTGGAGTATAAACACGAGCACAGAGCTGTTGGGCTGAAACACCTGTTTCTATGCTGCCAATTTTTTCTATGTAATTTTATGTAAAGGTTATTTGGACTAACCATTTGTCCATCAAATTCAAAGGGAATGATAAACGTTCCAAAACTTAACTAAAAGAATGGATGTTTCTTTAAGAAATAACAAGTGATGTAATGATTGGGAATGTCTGGCTGGGGATGGTTTTAGTATGAGCATATCAGGCTGTGTGAATGATGCTACTAAGCTGATCTTTGGTTCTGGGACCAGGCTCCATGTTATACCAAGTAAGTGAGATGTTTAAGGAGTCTGCTTTAGGTCTTCGAACGTAAAAGAGCAGCATGTTGAATAATTAATTGAATTATGGATCAAATTAAGAAAACAGTCAGAAATCAAAACGTTGCTCTGTTGCTGGCAACCCATCCTTTGAGTTAGAAAGTTGTGAGAAGAATTCCCATTATATAATGAACACATATAATTCATTAACAACGATAGACTGTCTATTTACTTACATATATATGTACGTTCTCTGCACTGCCTACAATGTATCAACATATGTCTCTACATGTTCAATTAATGCTGAATATTGGAAAATGCATTCTGCTTCTATTGGAGTAGGGATATCGTAATTCAGCTATTATGAGTCAAGATGTTGATCAGTGCAGTTAATTGTCTGCCAGTGTGCACCTTATTAACTTACAATGATTATCCAAATCGAGCATGATATTGGAATATGTACATCATAATTCGGGATTATTGCCAGCATTATAGCCTTTAATATAAAATACTACTTACAATCATCTTGAAACTAATTACCAGCTATTGAGGTTAACTACAGGACAATAAAGATACATGATTGTGAGAGAAAAACATACGGTTCCATTAATGAAGTTACCGACTGAAATTGGGAAAGAAAAGAATCAGAAATCATAGCTTTCCTCAGTTGCTGTCAACTCAACCTAGTGAGTTAGAAAGATGTGAGATGGAAGCCGGCTGTATACTTAAAAGTTGATAGTCCAGGGAATTACTGAGAGAGTGTTCCACTTTCAGAACTATTTGGCGGCATTCGGAGAGTCCTGGTGAACTGATATATAATTGGTAGCCTTAAGGAATGAATTATGCTTGGAATATAAACGGGATCAATCAATAAAAATAGTCATATACGTGCCGAATAATTAGCAACGGTCATCTAAAATGGTTTGAGCAGATAGCTTTATAATAATGGGAATCAGTGATTACAAGTATTGAAATATAAATGACAGACAGAGCATCATTGTAGTGAAGTTAGTCTGAAGGGAGTTTTTGCTAAAGGCCGCAATGCTGTGTGAACTTTGGGTCTAATGCCAAGCTTACCTTTGGGGACGGGACAAAGTTAACGGTGGAACCAAGTAGGTATTCTTTATTAACTATAGACTGTCTATTTACTTATATGTGTGTGTATTCTTTGCTGCCTACATTGTGTCAAATCATTACTCTACATATACAATGAATCCTGAATATTGGAACATGTATGCCGCTTCGTATTGGAGTATGAATATGATAATTCAGGATTATTGCCAGCATTATAGTCTTTAATGTAAAAGTCTACAATGCTTAAACTGTCGTTCAAACTAATTACCAGCTATCGGCGTTAAATGCAGGACAGTAAAGACATAAGACTGTAAGAGAATAACCTAAACTTTCATTAATGAGGTTACCGACTGAAATTGGGAGAGAAAACTGTCAGAAATAAGAGGATTCCTCAATTGTTGTCAGCCCATCCTTTTGAATTAGAAAGTTGTGAGATGGATCCCGACTCTGTACCTAAAACATGAAATGCAAGTTGATAGCCCAGAGAAATACTGAGATAGGATTCTACTTTCAGAACTGCTAGGGAAGCATTTATAGAGTACTGTTGAACTGATATATAAATGGAAGTCTTAACTGTTTAAAGCAGAAGGAACGAGTTATATATGGGTTGTCAGAATTTTTTTTAAATAGTCATATTTGCCTAATAATTATCAATGGTCATTTAAAATGGTTTGCGCAGATAGTTTTGCAATAATGGGATTCTGTGATTCCAAGTATACAAACATAACTGCCACTCAGAGCAGCAATGTATTAAAGTCAGTCTGAAGGGAGTTTTTGTGAAAGGGTGCAATGCTGTGTGAATAATATAGGCAACAGTAAGCTTATCTTTGGAAAAGGGACAAAGTTAACAGTGGAACCAAGTAGGTGTTCATTAATGACTATGGAATGTATATTTACTTACATATATGTGTGTGTTCTCTGCACTGCCTACAATGTATCAAATCATTTATCTCTATGTTCAGTTAATCCTGAATTTTGGAACAATTATGCTGCTTCTTATTGGAGTAGGGATATGATAATACAAGTTTCATACCTGATATGGGAATAATGCAAGATTAGGCACTTGTTAATATTTTAACCTGGAATATTGATAATGCGTAAATATAACATACAGTTGACTGGTACATAGTCTATATGCTTGGCATAAGGTAAAGTGTTTATGCACTGGCCAGTAATGCTGTGTGAATACTCTCGATAAGCTAACATTTGGATCGGGGACCAAACTAATGGTGCAGCCCAGTAAGTGAAGTTTAATTCTGTATTTTTTATTATGATGATTATAGTCAAAACATTCTTTTGTTAATTAGTGTCTTCAATTTGGTAAACTTAAAGGTAAACAATCACTAACAGCAAAAACTGAACAGGTTGGGGATCAGGACTCTAGACCAGAGAAGGTAAAGGGGTGACCTTATAGAGGTCATTAACACTATGAGGGTTATTTCATAGGGATGACGTATAGACGATTTTTCCAGTAATTGGGGAGACCAAAACCATGGGTCACCAATATGAGATAGCCACTAATAAATCCCATAAAGAATTCAGAGGAATTTATTTGCCCAGAAAGCGGTTAGAATGTGGAACTCGCTACTACATGAGGTATTTGATGGGAATAGCATAAAAGCATTTAAGATAAGCACATGAGGGAGAAAGCATTAGAAGGATAGGCAGAGATGGTTAGATAAAGTAGGGAGGGAGGAGGCTCATGTAGAGCATAAACACGAACAGCAAGCAGTTGGGCCGAATGGCCAGTTTCGGTGCTGCCAATTCTATGAAAGATATTAGCTGTTTGCACGTCAGAAATTCCAAGGGAAAGATAAAATTCCAAAACTTAACTCGAAAAAAAGCAGGGTTCTTGAAGAAAACAAGTGATGTAATATCTGGAAATGTCTGGCTGAGGATGGTTTTAGCATCAACGTAACAGGCTGTATGAATGTTGCTGATAAACCGATCTTCGGATCTGGGACCAGACTCCATGTTACACCAAGTAAGTGAGATGTTTAAGGATGACTGTGTTACGTGTTGGAGCATGTCAACAAATTAAATGGAATAGGCATCAAATGGAGAAGAGTGTCAGAAATCATAACATTGCTCTGTTGTCTTCAACCCATCCCTTGATTTATAAAGTTGTGAGATAGATCCCCACTCCATACCCAAAACATGTAATGCAAGTTGATAGCCCAAGGAAGAACTGAGGGAGGGTTTCACTTTCAGAACCACTTGGGAAGCATTCGGAGAGTTCTGGTGAACCTATATATAAATGGTAGCCTTAGCTTTTTAATGAAAAAAGTGTTACGCTTGAGTGACAAACATTATACGTTTCTAAAATCATGTGGGCCTAACAAATAATAACGGGCGTTTGAAAACAGATTTCTACAGATAGTATCACAATTACGGCAGAAGGCGATACCAAGTATTCAAACATAAATGTCAAAAAGGGAAGACAGTGACAACTTAGTCTGAAGGGAGTTTTTGGTAAAGGGCGCAACGCTGTGTGAATGATGGAATTAACAAGCTTATCTTTGGAAAAGGGACAAAGTTAACTGTGGAACTAAGTAGGTATTCATTAACAATGATAGACTGTCTGTTTACTTACATATATGCATATGTTCTCTGCACTGCCTAAAATGTATCAAATCATTTTTCCACGTGTGCAATTAATCCTAAATATTGGAACATATATTCTGCTTTGTTTGGAGTAGGGGTATCATAATTCTTGTATTATGAATGACGATCATGATCCGTGCAGTGAATTATCTGCCACTGCGCACCTTATTAACTTAAAATGACTATCAAACTTCAACATGATATTGGAGTACGTATATCATAATTCAGGATTATTGCCAGCATTAAAGTTCTTAATGTAAAAGACTATGATGCTAACAATCAACTTGAATCTAATTACCATATATTGAAGTTAACTACAGGAAAATAAAGACACATGATTGTAAAAGAACAACCTAAGCTTTCATGAATGAACCAACCGACTGATAATGGCAGAAAACGATGTCAGAAATCCCAGCTTTGCTCAGTTGCTGTCAGCTCACCCTATTGAGTCACAAAGTTGTGAGATGGGTTCCCGCTCTATACCTACATGAAATGCAAGTTGATAGTCCAGCGAAATTTCAGAAGCATTTGGAGAGTTCTGTTGAACTGATATATAAATAGTCGCCTTAGCTTTTTAATGCAGAAGGAATGAGTAATACTTTGGTTGCCAACAGCATAAATAAAAAATAAACATATATGTGCCTAATAATTATGAATGGTCATTTAAATTGGTTTGTACAGATAGTTTCACAATAATGGGATTCAGTGATGCCAAGTATACAAACATAACTGCCACTCAGAACAGCAATGTATTAAAGTTAGTCTAAAGGGAGTTTTTGCTAAAGGGCGCAATGCTGTGTGTATACTGGAGGTAACACGAAGCTTATCTTTGGAAAAGGGACAAAATTAACTGTGGAACCAAGTAGGTATTCATTAATAAGTATAGACTGTCTATTTATTTACGTATAGGTGTGTGCTCTCTGCACTGCCAACAACGTATTGAATCACTTCTTTACATGTTTAATTAATCCTGAATATTAGAACATTTATCCCGCTACTTATTGGAGTATGGATATGATGATTCCGGTATCATGCCTCATGCGGGAATAATGCAAGATTAGGCAATTGTTAATATTTTAACCTGGCACAAATATGATGCATAAATATAACATACAGTGTGATTTAGTGCATAATCTGTATGCTTGGAATCAGGTAAAGGGTTTATGCACTGGTCTGTAATGCTGTGTGAAGAATTACGATAAGCTAACATTTGGATCAGGGACCAGACTAATGGTGCAGGCCAGTAAGTAAAGCTTAATTCTGTATTTTTTATTTGGATGATGATAGTCAAAACATTGATTTGTTAATAGGTATCCTCAGCTCTTTACACTTAAAGTTAAATAATAAATATCAGCAAGGACTCAACAACGCTGGGGATAATTTCCCTAGCAAAGAGAAGACAGAGGGGTGACCTTATAGAGGTCATTAACAGTATGAAATGGTTTGATAAAGAAGACGTAGATAAGATAAGAATATAAGAACATAAGAACTAGGAGCAGGAGTAGGCTATACGGCCCCTCGAGCCTGCTCCGCCATTTAGTAGGATCATGGCTGATCCGATCATGGATTCAGGTCCACTTCCCTGCCCGCTCCCCATAACCCCTTATTGCCTTATCGGTTAAGAAACTATCCCTGTCTTAAATGTATTCAATGTCCCAGCTTCCACAGCTCTCTGAGGCAGTGAATTCCACAGATTCACAACCCTCTGAGAGAGGAAATTCCTCCTCATCCCAGTTTTAAATGGATGGCCCCTTATTCTAAGATTATGCCCCCTAGTTCTAGTCTCCCCTATCAGTGGAAACGTCCTCTCTGCATCCACCTTGTCAAGCCCCCTCATAATTTTTCCACTCGTTGGGCAGACCAAAACTAGGAGTCATCACTTTGAGATAGTCACAAATAAGTCCAATAAAGAATTAATGAGAAGTTTATTTACCCAGAGATTTTTTACAATGTGGAACTCGCTCTACATGTAATACTTGATGGGAATTGCATAGATGCAGTTAAGATAAGCTCAAGAGGGAGAAAGGATTAGAAGGATATATAGAGAAGGTTAGATAAAGTAGGGAGGGAGGATGCTTGTGTGGAGCATGAACCCTGGCACAGAGCAGTGGGCCGAAAGGCCAGTTTAAGTGCTGCCACTTCGATGTAATTTTCTGCAGAAGGTATTTGGAATGGAAGATATTAATTGTTTGCCCATCATGAATTCAAAGGGAAAGATAAAAGTTCCAAAACCTAACAAAAAAAGGAGGGTTATTTAAGAAATAACAAGTGAGATAATGTCTGGGAATGTCTGGCCGGGGGTGGTTTTAGTATGAACATATCAGGCTGTGTGAATGTTGCTAATAAGCTGATCTTTGCATCTGGGACCAAGCTCAATATTATACCAAGTAAGTGAGATATTTAAGGATGACTGAGTTATGTGTTAGAGCATAAAGGAGAATCATGTCAACAAATTCATTGAAATATGGATGAAATAGAAAAGAATGTCAGAAATCATAACATTGCTCTGTTGCCTTCAGCCCGTCCTTTGATTTATAAAATTGTGAGATATTTTCCCACTCCATACCAAAAACATGCAATGCAAGTTGATAATCCAAGGAATTACTGAGGGAACTATTTGGGAAGAATTCGGAGAGTTCTGGTGAATTGATATATAAATGGGAGTCTTAGCTTTTTAATGCAAAAAGTGTTACACCTGAGTGATAAATATTATCATTTTTTAAAATCATATCATACTAATAATTAACAATGGAAATTTGAAAACGGTTTCCAAAATAGTATTACAATTATGGCACTACTGATACCAAGTATTCAAATATAGATGTCAAAAAGGGCAGAAAGGTACCAACTTAGTCTGAAGGGAGTTTTTGCCAAAGGGCGCAACGCTGTGTGAATACTGGAAGCATCAACAAGCTTATCTTTGGAAAAGGGACTAAGTTAACGGTGGAACCAAGTAGGTATTCATTAATAACTATAGACTGTCTATTTACTTACCTATATGTGTGTGTTCTCTGAACTACCTACAATGCATCAAATCATTTCGCTACATGTACAATTAATCTTGAATATTGCAAGATATATTCTGCTTGGTTTGGAGTAGGGATATTATAATTTAGCTATTATAAGTGACGATGATGATCAGTGCAGTGCATTGTCTGCCATTGTGCAGCTTAACTTAAAAAGACTATCAAAATTGAACATGGTATTGGAGTATGTATATCATAACTCAGGATTATTGCTAGCATTACAGTCTTTAATATAAAAGAATATAATGTTTACAATCATCTTGAATCTAATTAGCAAATATTGAAGTTAGCTACAGGAAAATAAAGACACATGACTGTGAGAGAATAACCTAAGCTTTTATAGTGAACCAACCGACTGAAATTGGGAGAGAAAGACATCAGAAATCCCAGCTTTGCTCAGTTGCTGTCAGCTCATCCTATTGAGTTACAAAGTTGTGAGATGGGTTCCCACTCTATACCTACGTAAATGCATGTTGATAGTCTAGCGAAATTTCAGAAGCATTTGCAGAGTTCTGTTGAACTGATATATAACTGGTAGCTTTACTTTTTAATGCAGAAGGAATAGGTAATACTTGGGTTATCAACAGAATAAATAAAAAATAGTCACATATATGTGCACAATAATTATCAATGGTCACTTAAAATGGTTTCCACAGATAGTTTCACAATAATGGGATTCAGTGATGCCAATTGTATAAATATAACTGCCATTCAGAACAGCAATGAATTAAAATTAGTCTGAAGGGAGATTTTGGTAAAGGGCGCAATGCTGTGTGAATGTTGCAGCTAACACGAAGCTTAACTTTGGAAAGGGGACAAGGTTAACTGTGGAACCAAGTAGGTATTCATTAATAACTATAGACAGTTTATTTATTTACATATATGTGTATGTTCTCTGCACTGCCGACAATGTATCGAATCATTTCTTTACATGTTCAATTAATCCTGAATATTTGAACAATTATGCCACTTCTTATTAGAGTCGGGATATGATGATTCAGATATACCTGATGTGGGATTAATGCAAGGTTATGCACTTTTCAATATTTTAACCTGGAACATTGATAATGCATAAATATAACATACAGTTGATTTAGTACATAGTCTATATGCTTGAAATCGGGTAAAGGGTTTATGCACTGGCATGCAATGCTGTGTGCAGAATTTCGATAAGCTAACATTTGGATCAGGGACCAGACTAATGGTGCAGGCCAGTAAGTAAAGCTTAATTCTGTATTTTTTATTTGGATGATGATAGTCAAAACATTGACTTGTTAATTAGTATCATCAGTTCGTTACACTTAAAGGTAAATAATAACTATCAGCAAAGACTCAGCAACGCGGGGATCATTTCCCTAGTAAAGAGAAGACAGAGGGGTGAACTTATAGAGGTCATTAACAGTGGTTTGATAGGGAAGACGTAGATAAGATAAGAATATAAGAACATAAGAACTAGGAGCAGGAGTAGGCTATACGGCCCCTCAATCCTGCTCCGCCATTTAGTAGGATCATGGCTGATCCGATCATGGATTCAGGTCCACTTCCCTGCCCGCTCCCCATAACCCCTTATTGCCTTATCGGTTAAGAAACTATTCCTGTCTTAAAATTATTCAATGTCCCAGCTTCCACAGCTCTCTGAGGCAGTGAATTCCACAGATTCACAACCCTCTGAGAGAAGAAATTCCTCCTCATCCCAGTTTTAAATGGATGGCCTCTTATTCTAAGATCATGTCCCCTAGTTCTCGTCTCCCCTATCAGAGGAAACATCCTCTCTGCATCCACCTTGTCAAGCCCCCTCATAATTTTTCCACTCGTTGGCAGACCAAAACTAGGAGTCATCACTTTGAGATACTCACAAATAAATCCAATAAAGAATTAATGAGAAGTTTATTTACCCAGAGATTTTTTACAATGTGGAACTCGCTCTACATGTAATACTTGATGGGAATTGCAAAGATGCATTTATTTTAGCGCAAGAGGGAGAAAGGATTAGAAGGATATATAGAGAAGGCTAGATAAAGTAGGGAGGGAGAATGCTTGTGTGGAGCATGAACCCTGGCACAGAGCAGTGGGCCGAAAGGCCAGTTTAAGTGCTGCCACTTCGATGTAATTCTCTGCAGAAGATATTTGGATTGGAAGATATTAATTGTTTGCCCATCATGAATTCAAAGGGAAAGATAAAAGTTCCAAAACCTAGCAAAAAAAGGAGGGTTATTTAAGAAATAACAAGTGATGTAATGTCTGGGAATGTCTGGCCGGGGATGGTTTTAGTATGAACATATCAGGCTGTGTGAATGTTGCTAATGAGCTGATCTTTGCATCTGGGACCAAGCTCAATATTATACCAAGTAAGTGAGATATTTAAGGATGACTGAGTTATGTGTTAGAGCATAAAGGAGAATCATGTCAACAAATTCATTGAAATATGGATGAAATGGAAAAGAATATCAGAAATCATAATATTGCTCTGTTGCCTTCAGCCCGTCCTTTGATTTATAAAATTGTGAGATATTTCCCCACTCCATACCAAAAACATTCAATGCAAGTTGATAATCCAAGGAAGTACTGAGGGAATTAGTTGGGAAGAATTCGGAGAGTTCTGGTGAACTGATATATAAATGGTAGTCGTAGCTTTTTAATGATAAATATTATCATTTTTTAAATCATATATTCCTAATAATTATCAATGGAAATTTGAAAACGGTTTCCACAGATAATATTACAATTATGACAGTAGGTGATACCAAGCATTCAAACATAGATATCAAAAAGGGCAGAAAGGTACCAACTTAGTCTGAAGGGAGTTTCTGCTAAAGGGTGCAACGCTGTGTGAATGCTGGAGGTTTCAAGCTTATCTTTGGAAAAGGGACAAAGTTAACTGTGGACCCAAGTATGTATTCAATAACAATGACAGACTGTCTATTTACTTACCTATATGTGCTCTCTGAACTACCTACAGTGCATCAAATCATTTTGCTACATGTACAATTAATCCTGAATATTGGAACATTTATTCTGCTTCGTTTGGAGTAGGGATATTATAATTTAGCTATTATAAGTGACGATGATGATCAGTGCAGTGCATTGTCTGCCATTGTGCAGCTTAACTTAAAATGACTATCAAAATTGAACATGATATTGGAGTATGTATATCATAACTCAGGATTATTGCTAGCATTACAGTCTTTAATATAAAAGACTATAATGCTTAAAATCATCTTGAATCGAATTATCAAATATTGAAATTAGCTACAGGAAAATAAAGACACATGATTGTGATAGAATAACCTAAGCATTTAAAGTTAACCAGCCGACTGAAATTAGGAGAGAAAGTCTTCAGAAATCCCAGCTTTTCTCAGTTGCTGTCAGCTCATCCTATTGAGTTACAAAGTTGTGAGATGGGTTCCCGCTCTCTACCTACATGAAATGCATGTTGATAGTCCAGCGAAATTTCAGAAGCATTTGGAGAGTTCTGTTGAACTGATATATAAATAGTAGCCTTAGCTTTTTAATGCAGAAGGAATAGGTAATACTTGGGTTATCAACAGACTAAATAAAAAATAGTCATATATGTGCACAATAATTATCAATGGTCACTTAAAATGGTTTGCACAGATAGTTTCACAATAATGGGATTCAGTGATGCCAATTGTATAAACATAACTGCCATTCAGAACAGCAATGTATTAAAATTAGTCTGAAGTGAGTTTTTGGTAAAGGGCGCAATGCTGTGTGAATGTTGCAGCTAACACGAAGCTTATCTTTGGAAAGGGGACAAGGTTAACTGTGGAACCAAGTAGGTATTCATTAATAACTATAGACAGTTTATTTATTTACATATATGTGTATGTTCTCTGCACTGCCTACAATGTATCGAATAATTTCTTTACATGTTCAATTAATCCTGAATATTTGAACAATTAATCCGCTTCTTATTGGAGTAGGATTATGATGATTCAGATATACCTGATGTGGGATTAATGCAAGGTTATGCACTTGTCAATATTTTAACCTGGAACATTGATAATGCAGAAATATAACATACAGTTGATTTAGTACATAGTCTGATGCTTGGAATCGGGTAAAGGGTTTATTCACTGGCATGCAATGCTGTGTGCAGAATTTCGATAAGCTAACATTTGGATTTGGGCCAGACTAATGGTGCAGGCCAGTAAGTAAAGCTTAATTCTGTATTTTTTATTAGGATGATGATAGTCAAAACATTGATTTGCTAATTAGTATCATCAGTTCGTTACACTTAAAGGTAAATAATAACTATCAGCAAAGACTCAACAACGCTGGGGTTCATTTCTCTAGTAAAGAGAGGACAGAGGGGTGAACTTATAGAGGTCATTAACAGTATGAAGTGGTTTCATAGGGAAGACGTAAAGAAGATCTTTCCACTCGCTGGGCGGACCAAAAGTAGGAGCCATCACTATGAGATAATTGCTAATAAAAGCAATAAAGAATTAATGAGAAGTTTATTTACCCAAAACTCTTTTAGAAAGGGGAACTCGCTACTACATGGAGTACATGATGGGAATAGCATAGATGTATTTAAGATAAGCACAAGAGGGAGAAAGGATTAGAGGCATATGGAGAGAAGGTTAGATAAAGTCGGGAGCGCGAAGGCTTGTGTGGAACATGAACCCTGGCACAGAGCAGTTGAGCCGAGAGGCCAGTTTAAGTGCTGCCAATTCGACGTAATTTTCTACAGAAGTTATTTGGAATGGAAAATATTAATTGTTTGCCCATCATGAATTCAAAGGGAAAGATAAATGTTCCAAAACTTTACTCAAAGAAACGGAGGGTTATTTAAGCAATAGCAAGTGATGTCATGTCTGGGAATGTTTGGCTCGGGATGGTTTTAGAATGAACATATCAGGCTGTGTGAATGGTGCTAATAAGGTGATCTTCGGATCTGGGATCAGGCTTAATATTAAAGCAAGTAAGTGAGATGTTTAAGGGGGATTGTGTTACGTGTTAGAGCATAAAGGAGAATCATGTCAACAAGTTAATTGAAATATGGATGAAATGGAGAAAAGTGTCGGAAATCATAACATTGCTCTGTTGCCTTCAGCCCGTCCTTTGATTTATAAAATTGTGAGATAGATCCCCAATCCATACCGAAAACATGCAATGCAAGTTGTTAGTCCATAGAAGTACTGAGGGAGGTTACCACGTTCAGAACTACTTGGGAAGCATTTGGAAAGTTCTGCTGAACTGATATATAAATGGTAGCCTGAGCGTTTTAATGAAAAAAGTGTTACACTTCAGTGATAAACATTATAAGTTTCTAAAATCATATAATCCTAATAATTAACAATGGGCATTGAAAACGGTTTCTACAGAAAGTATCACAATTATGTCAGTAGGTGATACCAAATATTCAAACATAGATGTCAAAAGGCAGAAATGTACCACTTAGTCTGAAGGGAGTTTTTGCTAAAGGGCGCAACGCTGTGTGAATGATGCAGGTTTCAACAAGCTTATCTTTGGACAAGGGACAAAGTTAACTGTGGACCCGAGTAGGTATTCATTAATAACTGTAGACTGTCTATTTACTTCCCTAAATATATTTGTTCTCTGCACTGCCGACAATGCATCAAATCATTTTTCCACGTGTCCAATTAATCCTGAACATTGGAAGATATATTCTGCTTCGTTTGGAGTAGGGATATTATAATTTAGCTATTATAAGTGACGATGATGATCAGTGCAGTGCATTGTCTGCCATTGTGCAGCTTAACTTAAAATGACTATCAAAATTTAACATGATATTGGAGTATGTATATCATAACTCAGGATTACTGCTAGCATTACAGTCTTTAATATAAAAGACTATAATGATTACAATCATCTTGAATCTAATTACCAAATATTGAAGTTAGCTACAGGAAAATAAAGACACATGACTGTGAGAGAATAACCTAAGCTTTTATATTGAACCAACCGACTGAAATTGGGAGAGAAAGATGTCAGAAATCCCAGCTTTGCTCAGTTGCTGTCAGCTCACCCTTTTGAATTACAAAGTTTTGAGATGGGTTCCCGCTCTATACCTACATGAAATGCAAGTTGATAGTCCAGCAAATTTTCAGAAGCATTTCGAGAGTTCTGTTGAACTTATATATAAATGGTGGCTTTAGCTTGTTCATGCAGAAGGAATAAGTAATACTTAGGTTATCAACAGAATAAGTACAAATAGTCATATATATGCCTAATAATTATCAATGGTCATTTAAAATGGTTTGCACAGATAGTTTCACAATAATGGGATTCAGTGATGCCAAGTTTCCAAATATAATTGCCACTCAGAACAGAAATGTACTAAAGTTAGTCTGAAGGGAGTTTTTGCTAAAGGGTGCAATGCTGTGTGAATGCTGGAGCTAATACCAAACTTATCTTTGGAAAGGGGACAAAGTTAACTGTGAAACCAAGTAGGTATTCATTAATAACTATAGACTGTCTATTTACTTACATATATATATATATATGTTCGCTGCACTGCCTATAATGTATTGAATCATTTCTTTACAAGTTCAATTAATCCTGAATATTGGAACAGTTATGCTACTTCTTATTAGAGTAGGTATATGATAAAACAGGTATAATATCTGATCCGAGAATAATGCAAGACTAGGGAGGGAAGAGGCTTGTGTGGAGCACAAATACTAACACAGACCACTTGGGCCGAAAGGCCAGTTTAAGTGCTGCCAATTCGATGTAATTCTCTGCAGATGGTATTTGAAATGGAAGGTGTTCATTGTTTGCCCATCATGAATTCAAACGGAAAGATAAATGTACCAAAACTTAACTCAAAAAAACGGAGGGTTATTTAAGAAATAACAAGTGATGTAGTTTCTGGGAATGTCTGGCTGGGGATGGTTTCAGTATCAGCATATCAGGCTGTGTGAACATTGCTAATAAGCTAATGTTTGTGTCTGGGACCAGGCTCAATATTATACCAAGTAAGTGAGAAGCCAAGGATGACTGGTTTATGTGTTACAGCATAAAGGAGAATCATGTCAACAAATTCATTGAAATATGGATGAAATGGAAAGGAAATTCAGAAATCAAAACTTTGCTCTGTTGCCTACAGTCCGTCCTTTGATTTATAAAGTTGTGAGATAGATCCCCACTCCATACCAAAAACATGCAATGCAAGTTGATAGTCCATGGAAGTACTGAGGAAGGTTACCACTTTCAGAACCACTTGGGAAGCATTCGGGGAGTTCTGGCGAACTGATATTTAAATGGTAACATTAGTTTATTATTAAAAAAATTGTTAAGCTTGAGTGATAAACATTATAATTGTTTTAAATCATAGAGGGCTAAAAATAAACAATGGACATTTTAAAACGGTTTCTACAGATAGTATCACCATTTTGGCAGTAGGTGATACCAAGTTTTAAAACATGATATCAAAAAGGGTGGGAATGTACCAACTTAGTCTGAAGGGAGTTTTTGCTAAAGGGCGCAACACTGTGTGTATGATGGAATTAACAAGCTTATCTTTGGAAAAGGGACAAAGTTAACTGTGGAACCAAGTAGGTATACATTAACAATGATAGACTGTCTATTTACTTATATATATATATGTGTGTGTTCTCTGTCTTACCTACAATGTAGCAAATCATTTCACTACATGTACAATTAAGCCTTAACATTAGAACACTTATTCTGCCTTTTATTGGAGTAGGAATATAGTAATTCAAGTATTATGAGTGACGATGATGATCAGTGCAGTGAATTGTCTGCCATTGTGCAGCTTATTGACTTAAAATGATTATCTAAATTGACCATGATATCGGAACATGTATATCATAATTCAGGATTACTGCCAGCATTATAGCCTTCGATATATAGTACAGCGTACAATAATCTTGAAACTAATTACCATCTATTGAGGTTAACTACAGGCCAATAAAGACACATGATTATAATAGTACAACCTAAGCTTTCATTAATGAACCAAGCGACTGAAATTGGCAGAAAAAAGTGTCAGAAATCTTAGTTGTGCTCAATTGCTGGCATCCCACCCGATTGAGTTAGAAAGTTGTGAATCCTGCACTATACGTAAAATATAATCCAAGTTGAAAGTCCAGGGCCTTACTGAGAGTGTTCCACTTTCAGAACTACTTGGGAACATTCGGAGAATCCTGGTGAACTGATATATAATTGGTAGCCTTAGCTTTATAATGCACAAGGAATGAGTTATGCTTGGGTTATAAAAAGAATAAATAAATAAAAATAGTCATATATCTACCTAATAATTTCAACAGTCATTGAAAATTGTTTGAGCAGATAGTTTCATAATAATGAGAACCGGTGATTACAAGTATTCAAATATAAGTGACAGAAAGAGCAGTATTGGGCTGAAGTTAGTCTGACTGGAGTTTTTGCTAAAGGGCTCAATGCTGTGTGAAATTTGGGTCTAACTCCAAGCTTATCTTTGGAAACGGGTCAAAGTTAACGGTGGAACCAAGTAGGTATTCATTATTAACTGCAGACTGTCTATTTACTTACATATATGTGTGTGTTTTCTGCACTGCCTACAATGTGTCAAATTATTTCTCTATATGTTCAATTAACCCTGATTGGAAAATGTATGCCACTTCTTATTGGAGTATGAATATAATAATTCAGAATTATTATCAGCATTGTAGTCTTTACTATAAAAGTCTATAATGCCTACAATGCCGGTGAAACTAATTATCAGCTATTGACGTTAACTACAGCACAATAAAGACACAGGAGTAAGAGAATAACCAAAACTTTCATTAATGAAGTTACCGACTGAAATTGGGAGAGAAAACTGTCCGATATCATAGCTTTCCTCAGTTTCTGTCAGCTCAGCCTATTCAGCCTATTGAGTTAGCAAATTGTGAGATGGAACCCCACTCTGTACCTAAAATATGAATTGAGAGTTGATAGTCCAGCAAAATACCGAGAGAGGATTCTACTTTCAGATCTACCTGGGAAGCATTTAGAGAGCTCTGGTGAACTGATAAATAAACGGTAGCCTTAATTTATAATGTACAAGGATGCTTGGGTTGTAAATATAATAAATAAAAAATAGTCATATATGTGCCTGATAACGATCAATTATCAGTTTAATTCATAGTTTCACAATAGTGGGATTCGGCGATGCCAAGCATAAATATGTAACTGCCTCTCAGAACAGCAATGTATTAAAGTTAGTCTGAAGGGAGTTTTTGCTAAAGGGTGCAATGCTGTGTGTATACTGGAGGTAACACCAAGCTCATCTTTGGGAAAGGGACAAAGTTAACTGTGGAACCAAGTAGGTATTCATTAATATCTATAAACTATTTATTTACTTATATATATGTATTATATATGTGTATGTGTGTGTTCTCTGCACTGCCTACATTGTGTCAAATCATTTCTCTATGTGTTCAATTACTACTGAATATTGGAAATGTATGCCATTTCTGATTGGACTGGGAAAATAAATTACAGGTGTAATACCTGATGCGGGAATAATGGAAGATTCGGCACTAGTTCTTAATTAACCTGGAATATCGATAATGCATAAACATGACATACAGTTGATTTAGTACATAGTCAATAACCTTAGCATCAGGTAAAGGGTTTGTGCAATGGCATGCAATGCTGTGTGAATAATCTCAATAAGCTAACATTTGGATCTGGGACAAAACTAATGGTGCAACCTAGTAAGTGAAGCTTAATTCTGTATTTTTTATTATAATGATCATCGTCAAAACTTTGTTTTGTTAATTATTATCGCCAGCTCTTTAAAATTAAAGGTAAATAATAATTATCAGAAAAGACTGAACATGCTGTGGATCATTTCTCTGGTCAAGAGAAGGCAAAGGGGTAACTTTAAAGAGGTCAGTAACACTATGAAGGGGTTTGGTAGGGAAGACGTGGAGAAGCTCTTTCTAGTAATTGGGGAGGTGTTATCAACATGAGATAGTCACTAATAACTCCAGTAAAGAATTCAGGAGAAACATATTTACCCAGAGAGTGGGTAGAATGTGGAACTCGCTCCTCCATGGAGTGGTTGATGAGAATAGCATAGAAGCATTTAAGATAAGCACATGAGGGGAAAAAGGAATGGAATGATGTACAGAGAAGGTTAGATAAAGTAGGGAGGGAGGAGGCTTGTGTGGAACACAAACATTGGCACAGAAGTTGTGTCGAAAGGCATCCTTCTGTGATGCCAACTCGATGTCATCTCTGCACAAGTTATTTGGTATGGAAAATATTAACTGCTTGCCCACCAAAAATTCATAGGGAAAGATAAATGTACCAAAACATAACTCAAAAAAATGGAAGTTTCTTTAAGAAATAACAAGTGATGTAATATCTGGGAATGTCCGGCTGGGAATGGTTTTAATATTAGCATAACATAATATGAGCATATCAGGCTGTGTGAATGTTGCTGATAAACCGTTCTTTGGATCTGGGACAAATCTAACTGTGGAACCAAGTAGATAGTCATTATTAACTATAGACTGTCTATTTACTTTAATATATGTGTATGTTTTCTGCACTGCCTACATTGGGTCAAATCATTCCTCTACATGTCCAACTAATCCTGAATACTGACACGTGTATGCCGCTTCGTATTGGAGTATGAATATGATAATTCAGGATTATTGCCAGCATTACAGTCTTTAATCTAAAAGTCTATAATGCTTAAAATGCCGCTGAAACTAATTACCAGCTATTGACGTTAACTACAGCACAATAAACCCAGAGGACTGTAAGGGAATAACCTAAACTTTCATTAATTAATTTACCGACTTAAATTGGCAGACAAAAGAGTCAGAAATCATAGCTTTCCTCAGGTATTATCAGGTCACCCTATTGATGTTTTTAAAAATGTGCCATGGATCCCCACTCTATACCTAAAACATGAAATTAAAGTTGACAGTCCAGCGAAATTCTGACAGAGGATTCTACTTTCAGAACTACCTGGGAAGCATGTGGAGAATTCTGGTGAACTGATATATAAATGGTAGCCTTAATTATAATGTACAAGGAATGAGTTATGTTTGGGTTAAAAACAGAATAAATAAAAAATAGTCCTATATGTGCCTAATAGTGATCAATGGTCATTTCAAATGGTTTGCACAGATAGTTTCACAATAATGGGGTTCGGTGATGCCAAGTGTATAAACATAACTGCCTCTCACAGCAGCAATGTACTAAAGTTAATCTGAAGGGAGTTTTTGCTAAAGGGTGCACTGCTGTGTGAATGCTGGAAGTAACACCAAGTTTATCTTTGGAAAGGGGACAAAGTTAACTGTGGAACCAAGTAGGTATTCATTAATAACTATAGCCTCTCTATTTACTTACATACATGTGTGTGTTCTCTGCATTGCCTACAGTGTATCAAATAATTTATCTGTATGTTCAATTAATCCTGAGTTTAGGAACAACTATGCCGCTTCTTATTGCAGTAGGGATATGATAATACATGTATCATGCCTAATGCGGGAATAATGCAAGATTTGGCACGTCTTAATATTTTAACCTTGAATATTGGTAATGCATAAATATAACATATACTTGATTTAGTGCATAGTCCATATTCTAGACATCAGGTAAGGGTTTATGCACTGGCATGCAATGCTGTGTGAATAATCTCCAGAAGCTAATATTTGGATCTGGGACCAAACTAATTGTGTATCCTAGTAAGTGAAGCTTAATTCTGTATTTTTTATTATGATGATCATAGTCAAAACATTGTTTTGTTAATTAGTATCACCAGCTCTTTAAAATTAAATGTAAATAATAAATATCAGAAAGGACTGAACAGGTTGGGAATCATTTCTCTGGTCAAGAGAAAGTAAAGGCTGACCGTAAAGAGGACATGCAGAGTATGATGGGATTTGGTAGGTTAGTCGTAGAGAAGGTATTTCCAGTAATTGGGGAGATCAAAATAGGAGTCATCAACATGAGATAGTAATTAATAAATCCAATAGAGATTTCAGGAGAAACCTCTTTACCCAGAGGGTGGTTAGAATGTGGAACCCGCTAGCACATGGAATAGTTGATGGAAATAGCATAGATGCATTTAAGATAAGAATATGAAGGACAAAATATTAGAAGGATATGCATAGAATGTTAGATAAAGCAGGGAGAGAGGAGACTCGTGTGAAGCATAAACACAGGCACAGACCAGTTGGGCCGAATGCCCTCTTTTTGCCAATTCTATGTAATTGTATGGAAAATTTATTTCGTATGGAAGATAGTAACTGCTTGCACGTCAGAAATTCAACGGGAAAGATAAAATTTGAAAAACTTAACTCAAAAAAACAGAGGGTTATTTAAGAAATAACAAGTGATGTAATGTCTGGGAACACCACTTTTTAAAAAAGGAGGGAGAGAGAAAACAGGTAATTACAGAGCGGTTAGCCTGACATCAGTAGTGGGGAAAATGTTGAAATCAATTATTAAAGATGTAATAGCAGCGCATTTGGAAAGCAGTGACAGGATCGGTCCAAGTCACCATGGATTTATGCAAGGGAAATCATGCTTGACAAATCTTCTGGAATGTTTTGAGGATGTTACTAGTAGAGTGGACAAGGGAGAACCTGTGGATGTGTTGTATTTGGACTTTCAAAAGGCTTTTGACAAGGTCCCACACCAGAGATTGCTGTGAAAAATTAAAGCACATGGTATTGGGGGTAATGTACTGATGTGGATAGAGAACTGGAAGCAGAGAGTAGGGATAAATGGGTCCTTTTCAGAATGGCATGCAGTGACTAGTGGGGTGTCACAGGGCTCAGTGCTGGGAACCCAGCTATTTACAATATACATTAATGATTTAGATGAAAGAATTGAGTGTAATATCTCCAAGTTTGAAGATGACACTAAACTGGGTGGCGTTGTGAGCTGTGAGGAGGACGCTAAGAGGCTGCAGGATGTCTTGGACAGGTTAGGTGAGTGGGCAAATGCATGGCAGATGCAGTATAATGTGGATAAATATGAGGTTATCCACGTTGGGGGCAAAAACACGAAGGCAGAATATTATCTGAATGGCGGAAGATTAGGAAAAGTGGAGGTGCAACGAGACCTGGGTGTCATGGTACATCAGCCATTGAAAGTTGGCATGCAGGTACAGCAGGCGGTGAAGAAGGCAAATGGTATGCTGGCCTTCATAGCTAGGGGGTTTGAGTATAGGAGCAGGAAGGTCTTGCTGCAGTTGTACAGGGCCTTGGTGAGGCCTCACTTGGAATATTGTGTTCATTTTTGTCTCCTAATCTGAGGAAGGACGTTCTTGCTATTGAAGGAGTGCAGCGAAGGTTCACCAGACTGATTTCCGGGATGGCTGGTCTGACATATGAGGAGAGACTGGATCGACTGGGCCTTTATTCACTGGAGTTTAGAAGGATGAGAGGGGATCTCATAGAAACATATAACATTCCGACGGGACTGGACAGGTTAGATGCAGGAAGAATGTTCCCGATGTTGGGGAAGTCCATAACCAGGGGACACATTCTAAGGATAAGGAGTAAGACATTGAGGAATGAGATGAGGAGAAACGTCTACACTCAGAGAGTTGTTAACCTGTGGAATTCCCTGCCGCAGAGAGTTGTTGATGCCAGTTCGTTGGATAGATTCAAGAGGGAGTTAGATGTGGCCCTTATGGCTAAAGGGATCAAGGGGTATGGAGAGAAAGCAGGAAAGGGGTACTGAGGTGAAAGATCAGCCATGATCTTATTGAATGGTGGTGTAGGCTCGAAGGGCCGAATGGCCTACTCCTGCAACTATTTTCTATGTCTCTATGAATGTCTGGCTGGGGAGGGTTTTAGTATGAGCATATCAGGCTGTGTGAATGATGCTAATAAGGTGATCTTCGGATCTGGGACCAGGCTCCAAGTTATACCAAGTATGTGGAATGTTTAAGGTTGTCTGGTTTATGTGTTAGAGCAAAAAGAGAAGAGTGTCAAAAATTAATTGAAATATTGATAAAATAGAGCAAAGCATCAGAAGTCATAACTTTGCTCTCTTGCCGCCAGCCCATCATTTGAGTTAGAAAGTAATAAGATGGATCCCCACTCTGCAACGAAAAGAGGGAAGGCAGGTTGATACTCCAGAAGAGTAATGAGGGAAGTTCCACTTCCAGAACTACTTGGGAAGCATTCAGAGAGTTCTGGTGAACTGATATATAAATGGTAGCCTTAGATTTATTTTATGAAACAAAGTGCTGAAAAGAAGATTTTTTTTTAACAGTGGGCATTTGAAAATGGGTTCTACAGATAGTTTCATAATAATGGAATTGAGTATTCAAATATAACTGCCTGGCAGAGCAACAATGCTCTAAAGTTAGTCTGAAGGAAGTTTTTGCTAAAGGGTGCAATGCTGTGTGACTGGTGGAGGTATCAGCAAGCTTACCTTTGGAAAAGGAACAAAGTTATCTGTGGACCCAAGTAGGTATTCATAACAATGATAGACTGTCTATTTACTTACATATATGTCTATCTTCCCAGTACTGCCTACATTGTGTCAAATCATTTCTCCACATTTTCAATTAATCGTGAATATTGGAACTTTTATTCTGCTTCTTATTGGAATATGGATAGAGTAATTCAGGTAGTATGAGTGGTGATTTTGTACAGAGCAGTTAATTGTCTGCTGTTATGCATCTTATTACCCTAAAATGATTATCTGAATTGAACATGATTACCTGAATCAATTAACCTTTGGGAAAATTTCAAATAATGTTTTGTATTAAACAACAACTTAAAATATCAAACAAAAATTCACATATATAGAAATATTGGATTGGTTAATCAAACGCTTGGAGCATGAATTAGGTTTTATGGAGCGTCTTAAAGGGGGGAAAGTGAGATAAAGAGGCGGAGAAGTTTAGCGAGAGATTACCAGACCTTTGTGCCTAGGTAGCTGAAGCAACCGACTGAAATTGGGCGAGAAAAGTGTCAGAATTCATAACTTGGTTCAATTTCTGACAGCCCATCCTGTGCATTAGAGAATTGTGAGATGGATCCCGCTGTCGAAATGACAAATATAATCCAGGATGATAATCCAAGGAAGTACTGAGGGAGTGTTGCACTTTCAGAGGTATTTCAAAATCGATTGGAGAGTTCTGATGAACTGATATATAAATGATAGCCCAATATTTTTAATGAAAAATAAATAAGTTATTCTTGGGCTGGAAACGTGTTTAAAAGGTGGCGTGTGCCTAATAATAACCAGTGACCATTTAAAATAGTTTCTGCAGAAGTTCCATAATAATGGGATTCAGTGATCCCAAACATTCAAATATAACCGTGATAGAGAGCAGGTACAGACTAAATTTAGTCTGAAGGGGTTTTTTGCTGAAGGGCGCATTGCTGTGTGAAAGCTGGTCTTACCAGCAAGCTTATGTTTGGAAAAGGTATACAGTTAACTGTTGAGCCAAGTAGGTATTCATTATTAACTATAGACTGTCTATACACTTATATACACGTGTATGTTCTCTGTACTGTCTACAGTGTGTCACGTAATGTCTCTGTATGTTAAATTACTCCTTAATAGTGGAACATTTATGCAGCTTCTTACTGGTGTATGGATGTCATAAGTCAGGTATTACGAGTGATGGTTATGGGAAGTGCAGTTAATTCTCTACCTTTATTGACCACATTAACCTGAAATGATTTTCTGAATTCCTCATGATTACCTGCAACCTTGTCCCTTTGGGAAAACACCTAATAATGCGATGCAATAAGCAGCAACTTGCATTATCGAACAATATTTCACATCAAGCCACATAAAGAAATATTAGGATGCCTGATCAAAAGTTTTCTCCAGCCCGTAGCTTTTAAGGAGTGCGTTAACGAAGGAGAGAGAGAGGTTTGGGTATTGAATGCCAGAGTTTGGTGCCTAGGTAGCTGAACCAACCGACTGAAATTGGGAGAGAAAAGTGCCAGAATTCATAACTTGGCTCAATTGCTGGCAGCCTGTTCTGTGCGTTGGAGAATTGTGAGATGGAACCCTGTTCTAGAGATGACACATATAATGCAAGGTTAAAATACAGGGAAGTTTTGAGAGACTGTAACACTTTCAGAAGTACTTAAAACATTTTCACAGATTTCTGGTGAACTGATATGTAGATGATAGCCCTACATTTTTAATGATACAGAAATACATTAGGCTTGGGCTAAAAACAGGCTGTAATAGTCTTGTTTGCACAATGATAATCAATGGTCATCTAAAATGGTTTCCTCAAATAGTTTTACAATAACAGGGTTGAGTGATACCAAGCACACAAACATAACCACCATACAGAGCAGGAATGTACTAAAGTTAGTCTGAAGGGAGTTTTTGCTAAAGGGCGCAATGCTGTGTGAAGTATGGAACTAACAATAAGCTCATCTTTGGAAAAGGGACAAGGTTAACTGTGGAACCAAGTAGGTATTCATCAATAACCATAGCCTGTCTATTTAGTTATATACATGTGGAAGTCTCAGCACTGCCTATAATGTATCAAATCTTTTCTCTATATGTTCAGTTATTTAAGAATATTGGAACATTTATGCAGCTTCTTATTGGAGTATGGATTATAGTAATTCAGGTATATTTAGTGCTGGTTCTGATCGGTGTAGTTAATTGTCTGCCGTTATGTTAACCTAAAATTATCTGAATTGAACACGATTGCCTGGATCCAATTCCCTTTGAGAAAATGACAAATAATGTGGTGCAATAAACAACAACAAATCGTGTTATCAAACACAATTTCTCACCGAGCCACATAAAGAAATATTAGGACGGCTGATCGGAACCTTGCTCCAGGTAGATTTTACGTAGTGTGTTAAAGGACGAGAAAGAAATAAAGAGGCAGAGAGGTTTGGGGAGAGAATACCAGAGCTTGGTGCCTAGGTAGCTGAACCAACTGACTGAAATGGGGATAGAAAAGTGTCGGAACACATAACTTGGTTCAATTGCCGGCAGCCTGTCCTGTGTGTTGTAAGATGGAACATATAATCCAAGATGATAATCCAGGGAAGTACTGAAGGAGTGATCCACTTTCAGAGGTACTTGGAAATCTATTACCTGCATCCATTTCCCTTTGGGAAAATACGAAATAGTGTGGCGTAATTAACAACAACAACTTAGATTATTAAACAATATTTCACACTGAGCCACATGAATAAATATTAGAATGGCTCCTTGCCCCAGCACGTCGGTTTTAAGGAATGTGTTAAACAAGGAAAGTGAGACAAAGTGGCGGGGAGGTTTGGGGATTGAATAGCACAGCTTGGTGCCAGGTAGCAGAACCTACTAATAGAAATTTGGAGAGAAAAGTATCAGAATTGATAACTAGGTTCAATTGCTGGCAGCCCGCCCTGTACATAAGAGAGTTGTGACATGGATTCCCACTCTATCGATGACACATATAATCCAAGGTAATAAATCAGCAAAGTATTCAGAGACTGTAGCGCTTTCAGAAGTACTTGGAAATCTTTCAGAGATTTCTGGTGAACTGATATCTAAATGGTAGCCCAATATTTTTACTGAAAAAGAAATAAGTTATTATTGGGCTTTAAACTCGCTTAAAAGATGATGTGTGTCTAATAATTATCAATGATAATTTAAGATGGTTTCTATAGATAGTTTCACAATAATGGGATTGAATGACACCAAGTAATCAAGTATATTGCCATGCAGAGCAGTAACGTACTAAAGTTAGTCTGAAGGGAGTTTTTGCTAAAGGATGCAATGCTGTGTGAATCTTGGAGATAACAAGCTTATCTTTGCAAAAGGGACAAAGTTAACTGTGGAACCAAGTAGGTATTTATTAATAACTTTTTCTGTCTATTTACTTATATGCAATGTGTGTGTTCTCTGCATTGCCTACAATGTATCAAATCATTTCTCTATATGTTCAAGTATCCTTGAATATTGGAACATTTATGCAACTTCTTATTGGGGCAGGGATATAGTAATTCAGGTATTATAGGTAATGCTTCTGATCAGTGCAGATCATTTTCTGCCACTATGCACCTTATTAACCTAAAATTATCAACATTGAACTTGATTGCCTCGATCCATTTTCATTTCGGAATATACCAAATAATCTTAAAGGAGAAGAGAGAGATAAAGAGGCGGAGAGGTTTGGGGACAGAATACCAGAGCTTGGTGCCAGAAACAACTGACTGAAATTTGGAGAGAAAAGTGTCAGAATTGATAATTTGCCTCAATTGCTCGCAACTCATCCTGTGCATTGCAGAGTTGTGAGAAGGAATCCCACTCTAGACATGGCACATATACTCCAAATTAATAATCCTGGAAAGTATTGAGAAAGTGTAACCCTTTCAGAAGTAGTTGGAAATCTGTCAAAGATTTCTGGTGAACTGATATATAAATGGTAGCTTTACATTTTTAGTGAAAAATAAATAAGTTATGCTTAGGGTAAAACCAGACTCCAATAGTCATGTTTGTACACTAATTATCAATGGTAATTTAAAGTGGTTTCTACAGATAGTTTCACAATAATGGGATTGAGTGATTCCAATTATTCAAATATAACCGCCAGACAGAGCAGGAAAGTTAGTCTGAAGGGAGTTTTTGCTAAAGGGCGCAATGCTGTGTGACTGGTGGCGGTAACTATAAGCTTTTCTTTGGAAAAGGGACAAAGTTAACTGTGGAACCAAGTAGGTAGTCATTTTTATCTTTCAACTGTCTATTTACTTACATATATGTTTGTGTGTTCTCTGCACTGCTTACAATGTATCAAATCATTTTTCTAGCTTTTCAAATATTCCTGAACATTTATGCAGCTTCTTATTGGAGTATGGATATAGTCATTTAGGTATTATGGGTGATGATTATGATCAGTGCAGATAATTGTCCGCCAATGTGCGTAGTATTAACATAAAATTATTACATGAATTGATCAAGATTACCTGCATCCATTTCCCTTTGGAACAATGCCAAATAGTGTGGTGTAATAAGCCAAAATAACTTGCATTATCAAACAATATTTCACACAGAGCCATATAAAGAAATATGAGAATGGCTGGTCAGAAGCTTGCCCCAGCACGTGGGTTTTAAGGAGTGTGTTAAACCAGGAAAGTGAGATAAATTGGCGGAGAGGTTTGGGGATTGAGTGCCAGAGCTTGCTGCCCAGGTATCTGAACGGAACGACTGAAATTGGGAGAGAAAAATGTCGGAATTGATAACTTGGCTCAATTGCTGGCAGCCCATTCTGTGCAGTGGAGAGTTGTGAGATGGAGCCGCACTCTAGAGATGACACATGTAATCCAAGGTGATAATCCAGGAAAGTATTTAGAGAATGTAGAGCTTTCAGAAGTACTTGGAAACCTTTCAGACATTTCTGGTGAACTGATATATAAATAGTAGCTCTACATTTTTAATGAAAGATAAATAAGTTCTGCTTAGGGTAAAACCAGGCTCCAATAGTCATGTTTGTACAATAATTATCATTGGTCATTTAAAATGGTTTCTACAGATGGTTTCACAATAATGGGATTGAGTGATACCAATTATTCAAATATAACCGCTAGACAGAGCAGGAATGTAGTAAAGTTAGGCTGAAGGGAGTTTTTGCTAAAGGGCGCAATGCTGTGTGACTAGTGGAGATAATAAGCTTATCTTTGGAAAAGGGACAAGGTTAACTTTGGAACCAAGTAGGTATGCATTAATAAAAATAACCTGTCTATTTACTTACATAAATGTGGTTGTTCTGTACATTGCCTAGAATTTATGAAATCATGTCTCTATATGTTCAAGCATTTCTAAATATTGGAACAATTATGCAGCTTCTTATTGGAGCATGCATATCGTAATTCAGGTATTGTGGGTGATGATTCTGGTCAGTGCAGGTCACTTTCTGCCATTATGCACCTTATTAACTTAAAATTATCAAAATTGAACATAATTACCTGAATCCATTTCCCTTGTGAACAAAGCCAAATAATCTTGTGTATTTAACAACAACTTGCAAAATTAAACAAAATTCACTCCAAGCCACATAAAGAAATATTAGGATAGCTGATCAAAAGCTTGCTCCAGCAGTTAGGTGTAGAGGAGCGTCTTAAAGAAGGAGAGAGAGAGATAAAGAGGCGGAGAGGTTTGGGGATTGAATACCAGAGCTTGGTGCACGGGTAGCTGAACCAACAAACTGAAATTTGGAGAGATATGTGTCACAATCCATAACTTGGCCCAATTGATCGCAACCCGTCCTGTACATTAGATAGTTGTGAGATGGAACCCCGCTCTATTGATGATACATATAATCCAAGGTGATAATGCAGGAAAGTATTCAGAGACTGTTGCGCTTTCAGAAATACTTGGAAATTTTACAGAGATTTCTGGTGAACTGATATATAAATGGTAGCCCAATATTTTTACTGAAAAAGAAATATGGGCTATAAACTGTCTTAAAAGATGATGTTTGTCTAATAATTATCAATGATCATTTAAAATGGTTTCTACAGATAGTGTCACAATAATGGGATTGAGTGATACCAATTATTCAAATATAACTGCCAGCCAGAGCAGGAACGCACTAAAGTTAGCCTGAAGGGAGTTTTTGCTAAAGGGTGCAATGCTGTGTGAATGTTGGAGCTACCAAACTCATCTTTGGGACAGGGACAAAGTTAACTGTGGAACCAAGTAGGTATTCATTAATAACTATAGACTCTCTATTTCCTTATATAAATGTGTGTGTTCTCTTCACTGTCTACATTGTATCAAATCATTTTTCTATATGTTCAAGTATTGCTGAATATTGGAACAATTATGCAGCTTCTTATTGGAGTATGCATATAGTAATCCAGGTATTATGGGTTATGATTCTGATCAGTGCAGGTCATTTTCTGCCATGATGCATCTTATTAACCTAAAATTGTCAACATTGAACATGATTACCTGGATCCATGTTCCTTGCGGAAAATGCCAAATAATCTTGTGTATTAAACAACAACAACTTTCAAAATCAGACAAAATTCACTCCAAGCCACAAAAAGAAATATTAGGATTCCTGATCAAAATATTGCCACAGAAGATAGGTTTTAAGGAGCGTCTTAAAGGAGGAAAGTGAGATAAAGAGGCGGAGAGGTTTGGGGACAGAATACCAGAGCTTGGTGCCCAGGTAGCTGAACCAACCAACTGAAATTGTGGGAGAGAAAATGTCAGAGTTCATAACTTTGTTCAATTGCTGGCAGCCCGTCCTGTGTGTTAGAGAGCTGTGAGAAGGAACCCCACTCTAGACATGACACATATAATCCATGGTGATAATCCAGGGAAATATTGAGAGACAGTAGCACTTTCAGCAGTGCTTGGAAATCATCCTGAGGTTTCTGGTGAACTGATATATAAGTGATCACCCAATTTTTTACAGACAAAGAAATAAGTTATGCTTAGGGTAAAAACAGGCTATAATAGTCATGCTTGCACAATAATTACCAATGGTCATTTGAAATGGGTTCTACAGATAGTTTCACAATAATGTGATTGAGTAATACCAAGTATTCAAATATAACTGCCAGACAGAGCAGGATTGTACTAAAGGTAGTCTGAAGGGAGTTTTTGCTAAAGGGCGCAATGCTGTGTGACTGGTGGAGATTACAAACGTATCTTTGGAAAAGGGACAAAGTTAACTGTTGAACCAAGTAGGTACTCATCAATAACTTTATGCTGCCTATTTATTTATGTACATATGTATGTTCTTTGCCCTGCCTACAACGTATCAAATCGTTTCTCTATATGTTCAATTATTCCAGTATATTGGAACATTTATGCAACTTCTTATTGGATTAAGGATATAGTAATTCGGGTATTATGGGTGGTGATTCTAATGAGTGCATGTCATTTTCTGCCATTATGTACCTTATTAACCTAAAATTATCAACATTGAAAATGATTACTTGGATCTGTTTCCCTTTCGAAAAATGCCAAATAATCTTGTGTATTAAACAACAACAACTTGCAAAATCAATCAAAATTCACTCCAAGATACATAAAGAAATATTAGGATGGTTGATCAAACCCTTGCTCAGGCAGATAGGTTTTACGGAGTGTGTTAAACCAGGAGAGTGTGATAAATTGGCAGAGAGATTTGGGGATTGAATACCAGAGCTTGGTGCCCAGGTAGCTGAAATAACCAAGAGAAATTTGGAGAGAAAACTGTCAGAATTCATAACCAAGTTCAACTGCTGGCGATAGAAAGTTGTGGGATGGAACCCCACTCTAGAGATGACAAATATAATCCAAGGTGATAATCTAGGGAAGTACTCAGAGAGTGTAGCACTTTCAGAAGTACTTGGAAATCTTTCAGAGATTACTGATGAACTGATATATAAGTGGTAGCTCTACATTTTAATGAAAAATAAATAAGGTATGCTTAGGTAAAAACAGGCTATAATAGCCATGTCTGCACAATGATCAACAATGATCATTTGAAACGGTTTTTAGAGATAGTTTCACAATAATGGGATTGAGTGTTACCAATTATTCAAATATATCGCCATACAGAGCAGAATTATACTAAAATTGAATCTGAAGGGAGTTTTTGCTGAAGGGTGCAATGCTGTGCGAATGGTGGAGCTACCGATAAGCTTATTTTTGGAAAAGGGACAAAGTTAACCGTGGACCCAAGTAGGTATTCATTGATAAACTTACATATATGTGGTTATTCTCTGCATTGCCTAGAATGTAGCAAATCATTTCTCTATATGTTCAAGTATTTCTAAATAATAGAACATTTATGCAGCTTCTTATTGGAGTATGGATCTCATAAGTCAAATATTATGAGTGATGATTCTGATCAGTGCAGATTCTTAGCTGCACCTTATTAACCTAAAATGATTATCTGAATTGATCATGATTACCTGCATCCATTTCCCTTTGGGAAAATACCAAATAGTGCGCCGTAATTATCAACAACAACTTTCATTATCAAACAATATTTCATACCGAGCCACATGAATAAATATTAGAATGGGTCCTTGCCCCAGCACGTAGTTTTTAAGGAGTGTGTTAAACATGGAACATGAGATAAAGTGACAGGAAGGTTGGGGATTGAAAACCAGAGCTTGGTGCCCAGGTAGCTGAACCAACCAACTGAAATTGGGAGAGAAAAGTGTCAGAATTCATAACTTGGCTCAATTGCTGGCAGCCCGTCCTGTGCATTAGAGAGTGTTGAGATGGAACCCCACTCGAGAGATGAAACATACAATCTAAGGTGATAATCCAGGGAAGTATTCAGAGAATAGCGCTTTCAGAAGTACTTGGAAATCTTTCAGAGATTTCTGGTGAACTGATATCTAAATGGTAGCCCAGTATTTTTACTGAAAAAGAAATAAGTTATTCTTGGGCTATAAACTGGCTTAAAAGATGATGTGTGTCTAATAACTATCAATTATAACTTAACATATTTGCTACAGATAGTTTCACAATAATGGGATTGAGTGATACCAAGTGTTCAAATATAACCACCAGACAGAGCAGGAATGTACTAAAGTTCGTCTGAAGGGAGTTTTTGCTAAAGGGCGCATGGCTGTGTGGATTTGGAGTTAACAAGCTTACCTTTGGGACAGGGACAAAGTTAACTGTGGAATCAAGTAGGTTTTCTTTAACAACTGGAGACTGTCTATTTACTTATATACATGTGTTTGTTCTTAGCATTGCCTACAGTGTATCAAATCATTTCTCTATATGTTCAAGTATTCCTAAATATTGCAACATTTATGGAGCTTCTTATTGGAGTATGCATATAATAATTCAGGTATTACGAGTGATGCTTCTGATCAGTGCAGGTCATTTTCTGCTATTGTGCACCTTATTAACCTAAAATTATCAACATTGATCATGATTAGCTGGATCCATTTCCCTTTTGGAAAGTGCCAAATAATTTTGTGTATTAAGCAACGACAATTACTTCCAAAATCAAACAAAATTCACTCCAAGATACATAAAGAAATATTAGGATTCCTGATCAAACCCTTGCTCCAGCAGATAGGTTTTACTGAGTGTGTTAAACCAGGAGAGTGTGATAAATTGGCAGAGAGCTTTGGGGATTGAATACCAGAGCTTGGTGCCCAGGTAGCTGAAATAACCGAGAGAAATTTGGAGAGAAAACTGTCAGAATGCATAACTAGGCTCAACTGCTGGTGATAGAGAGTTGTTGGATGGAATCCCACTCCTGAGATGACAAATATAATCGAAGGTGATAATCCAGGGACGTACTTTCAGAAGTACTTGAAAATCTTGCAGAGATTACTGGTGAACTGATATATAAGTGGTAGTTCTACATTTTTAATGGGGTAAAAACAGCAATAATAGCCATGTCTGCACAATGATTAACAATGGTCATTTGAAATGGTTTTTAGAGATAGTTTCACAATAATGGGATGGAGTATTACCAATTATTCAAATATATCGCCATACAGAGCAGGATTATACTAAAATTTAGTCTGAAGGGAGTTTTTGCTAAAGGGCGTAATGCTGTGTGATTGGTGGAGCTACCAATAAGCTTATTTTTGGAAAAGGGACAAAGTTAACCGTGGAACCAAGTAGGTATTCATTGATAAAAGTAGTCTGTCTATTTACTTACATATATGTGGTTATTCTCTGCATTGCCTAGAATGTATCAAATCATTTCTCTATATGTTCAAGTATTTCTAAATAATGGAACAGTTATGCAGTTTCTTATTGGCGTATGGATCTCATAATTCAAATATTATGAGTAATGATTCTGATCAGTGCAGATAATTAGCTGCCATTGTGCACCTTATTAACCTAAAATGATTATCTCAATTGATCATGATTACTTGCATCAATTTTCCTTTGGGAAAATGCCAAATATTGTGGCGTAATTATCAACAACAACTTTCATTATCAAACAATATTTCATACCGAGCCACATAAATAAATATTAGAATGGCCCCAGCACTTAGTTTTTAAGGAGTGTGTTAAACATGGAACGTGAGATAAAGTGACAGGCAGGTTGGGGATTGAATACCAGAGCTTGGTGCCCAGGTAGCTGAACCAACCAACTGAAATTGGGAAAGAAAAGTGTCAGAAATTCATAACTTGGCTCAATTGCTGGCGATAGAGAGTTGTGGGATGGAACCCCACTCTATTGATGACACATATAATCCAAGGTGATAATCCAGGGAAGTACTCAGACAGTGTAGCACTTTCAGAAGTACTTGGAAATCTTTCAGAGATTACTGGTGAACTGATATATAAGTGGTAGCTCTACATTTTTAATGAAAAATAAGTAAGTTATGCTTAGGGTAAAAACAGGCAATAATATCCATGTTTGCACAATGATTAACAATGGTCATTTGAAATGGTTTTTTTGATATATTTTCACAATAATGGGATTGAGTGTTACCAATTATTCAAATATATCGCCATACAGAGCAGGACTATACTAAAAGTTTGGCTGAAGGGGTTTTTGCTAAAGGGTGCAATGCTGTGTGAATGTTGCAGCTACCAATAAGCTTATCTTTGGAAAAGGGACAAAGTTAACCGTGGACCCAAGTAGGTATTCACTGATAAAAGTAGTCTGTCTATTTACTTACATATATGTGGTTATTCTCTGCATTGCCTAGAATGTATCAAATCATTTCTCTATATGTTCAAGTACTTTTAAATATTCGAACATTTATGCAGCTTCTTATTGGAGTATGGATCTCATAATTCAAATATTATGAGTAATGATTCTGATCAGTGCAGATAATTAGCTGAATTGATCATGATTTCTTGCATCAATTTCCCTTTGGGAAAATGCCGAATATTATGGCGTAATTAACAACAACTTTCATTCTCAAACAATATTTCATACCGAGCCACATGAATAAATATTCGAATGGCTCCTTGCCCGAGCACCTAGGTTCTAAGGAGTGTGTTACACAAGGAACGTGAGATAAAGTGGCGGGGAGGTTTGGGGATTGAATACCAGAGCTTGGTGCCCAGGTAGCTGAACCAACCAACTGAAATTGGGAGAGAAAGGTGTCAGAATTCTTAACTTGGCCCAATTGCTGGCAGCCCGTCCTGTGCATTAGAGAGTGTTGAGATGGAACCCCACTCGAGAGATGAAACATAAAATCCAAGTGATAATCCAGGGAATTATTCAGAGAATAGCGCTTTCAGAAGTACTTGGAAATCTTTCAGAGAACTGATATCTAAATGGTAGCCCAGTATTTTTACTGAGAAAGAAATAAGTTATTCTTGGGCTATAACCTGGCTTAAAAGATGATGTGTGTCTAATAACTATCAATTATAACTTAACATATTTACTACAGATCGTTTCACAATAATGGGATTGAGTGATACCAAGTGTTCAAATATAACCACCAGACAGAGCAGGAATGTACTAAAGTTCGTCTGAAGGGAGTTTTTGCTAAAGGGCGCATGGCTGTGTGGATTTGGAGTTAACAAGCTTACCTTTGGGACAGGGACAAAGTTAACTGTGGAACCAAGTAGGTTTTCATTAACAACTGGAGACTGTCTATTTACTTATATACATGTGTTTGTTCTTAGCATTGCCTACAGTGTATCAAATAATTTCTCTATATGTTCAAGTATTCCTAAATATTGCAACAGTTATGGAGCTTCTTATTGGAGTATGCATATAATAATTCAGGTATTACGAGTGATGCTTCTGATCAGTGCAGGTCATTTTCTGCTATTGTGCACCTTATTAACCTAAAATTATCAACATTGATCATGATTAGCTGGATCCATTTCCCTTTTGGAAAGTTCCAAATAATTTTGTGTATTAAGCAACGACAATTACTTCCAAAATCAAACAAAATTCATTCCAAGATACACAAAGAAATATTAGGATTCCTGATCAAAACCTTGCTCCATCAGATAGGTTTTACTGAGTGTGTTAAACCAGGAGAGTGTGATAAATTGGCAGAGAGCTTTGAGGATTGAATACCAGAGCTTGGTGCCCAGGTAGCTGAAATAACCGAGAGAAATTTGGAGAGAAAACTGTCAGAATTCATAACTTGGCTCAACTGCTGGTGATAGAGAGTTGTTGGATGGATCCCCACTCGAGAGATGAAAAATATAATCCAAGGTGATAATCCAGGAAAGTACTCAGACAGTGTAGCACTTTCAGAAGTACTTGGAAATCTTTCAGAGATTACTGGTGAACTGATATATAAGTGGTAGCTCTACATTTTTAATGAAAAATAAATAAGTTATGCTTAGGGTAAAAACAGGCAATAATATCCATGTCTGCACAATGATTAACAATGGTCATTTGAAATGGTTTTTTGATATATTTTCACAATAATGGGATTGAGTGCTACAATTTTTCAAATATATCGCCATACAGAGCAGGATTATACTAAAAGTTAGGCTGAAGGGGTTTTTGCTGAAGGGCGTAATGCTGTGTGATTGGTGGAGCTACCGATAAGCTTATTTTTGGAAAAGGGACAATGTTAACCGTGGACCCAAGTAGGTATTCATTGATAAAAGTAGTCTGTCTATTTACTTACATATATGTGGTTATTCTCTGCATTGCCTAGAATGTATCAAATAATTTCTCTATATGTTCAAGTATTTTTTAATGTTGGAACATTAATGCAGCTTCTTATTGGAGTAGGGATCTCATAATTCAAATATTATGAGTGATGATTATGATCAGTGGAGATAATATCTGCCAGAGTGTACCTTATTAACCTAAAATGATTATCTGAATTGATCAAGATTACTTGCATCCATTTCCCTTTCGGAAAATGCCAAATATTGTGGTATAATTAGCAACAGCAACTTTCATTATCAAACAATATTTCATACCGGGCCACATAAATAAATATTAGAATGGCTCCTTGCCCCAGTACGTAGGTTCTAAGGAGTGTGTTACACATGGAACGTGAGATAAAGTGGTGGGGAGGTTTGGGGATTGAATACCAGAGCTTGGTGCCCAGGTAGCTGAACCAACCAACTGAAATTGGAAGAGAATGGTGTCAGAATTCATAACTTGGCTCAATTGCTGGCAGCCCGTCCTGTGCATTAGAGAGTGTTGAGATGGAACCCCACTCGAGAGATGAAACATACACTCCAAGGTGATAATCCAGGGAAGTATTCGGAGAATAGCACTTTCAGAAGTACTTGGAAATCTTTCAGAGATTTCTGATGAACTGATATCTAAATGGTAGCCCAATATTTTTACTGAAAAAGAAATGTTATTCTTGGGCAATAAAGTGGTTTAAAAGATGATGTGTGTCTAATAATTATCAATGATAATAAAAAATGGTTTGCACAGATAGTTTCACAATAATGGGATTGAGTAATAACAGGTATTCAAACATAACCACCAGACAGAGCAGGAATGTACTAAAGTTAGTCTGAAGGGAGTTTTTGCTAAAGGGCGCAATGCTGTGTGAACGTTGGAAATTACAAGCTTACCTTTGGGACAGGGACGAAGTTAACTGTGGAACCAAGTAGGTATTGATTAATAACTATAGACTGTCTATTTACTGATATATACATGTGGAAGTTCTCTACATTGCCTACAATGGATCAAATCATTTCTCTATGTGTTCAATTAATCCTGAATATTGAAACATTTATCCGATTTCTTATTGGAGCAAGGATATAGTAATTCAGGTGTTATGAGTGAACATTCTGATCAATGCAGGTCATTTTCTGCCTTCATTGACCTTATTAACCCAAAATGATTATCTGAATTGAATATGATTACCCGGATATATTTCCCTTTGGGAAAATGCCAAATATTGTGGTGCAAATAGCAACAACAACTTCCATTGTCAAACAATATTTCACATCGAGCCATGTAAAGAAATATTAGTATGGCTGATCAAAAGCTTGCTCGAGCACATAGGTTTTAAGGAGTGTGTTAAACTAGGAAAGTGAGAAAAACGGGCAGAGAGGTTTGGGGAGAAAGTACCAGAGCTTGGTGCCTAGGTAGCTGAACCAAACGACTGAAATTTGGAGAGAAAAATGTCAGAATTCATAGCTTGGCTCAATTGCTCGCAGCCCGTCCTGTGCGTTAGACAGTTGTCAGATGGCACATATATAATCCAAGGTGGTAATCCGTGGAAATACTGAGGGATTGTTGCACTTTCAGAGATTCTTGGAAATCTCTCAGAGATTTCTGATGAACTGATATAGAAATGGTAGTCCAATATTGTTACTGCAAAATAAATAAGTTATTCTTGGGCTGCTTAAAATGGGATGCATACCAGTAATTACCAATGATCATTTAAAATAGTTTCTATAGATAGTTCCATAATAATGAGATTGAGTGATACCAAGTATTCAAATATAACTGCCAGAGAGCAAGGTTATACTAAACGTTAGTCTGAAGATTGTTTTTGCTAAAGGGCGCAATGCTGTGTGAGCGTGGGGTCTAACTCCATACTTAACTTTGGAAAAGGGACAAAGTTAACTGTGAAGCCAAGTACGTATTCATTAATAATCATAGACTGTCTATTTATTGATATACATGTAGATGTACTCAGCACTGCCTACAATATATCAATTAATTTCTATATATGTTCAGTTACTCCTGAATTTTGGCAAATTTGTGTAGCTTCTTATTGAAATATGGATATCATTATTTAGGCCTAATGAGTGATAGTTATGGGAAGTGCCATTAATTGTCTGCCATTAGGCACCTTATTGATCTAAAATTATTGCATGCATTGAACACAATGACCTGAATCTCAATACTCTTTAAGGAAACGTCAATGTTGGGTTAAAAAAAACTTACATAAGAAATAGGAGCAGGAGTAGGCCATACAGCCCCTCAAGCCTGCTCCGCAATTTAATACGATCATGGCTGATCTGATCATGGACCCAGGTCCACTTCCCTGCCCACTCCCCATAACCCCTTATTCCCTTATCGGTTAAGACACTGTCTATCTTTGTCTCAAATATATTCAATGACCCAGCCTCCACAGCTCTCTGAGGCAGCGAATTCCACAGATTTACAACCCTCTGAGAGAAGAAATTCCTCCTCATCTCAGTTTTAAGTGGGCGACCTGTATTTGTACAGAAACTTTAAAGTAGCAAAACGTCCCGAGGCATATCACAGGAGCTTTGCCAAACAAAATGTCACAAGAGCCATGTAACAAAATATTAGGATAAGTGTTTGGTCAATGATGTAGGCTTTAAGGAGCATCTTAAAGAAGGAGTGAGAGGCGGTTGGAGAGGAGGAGAGGTTGAGAGAGGGGATTCCAGACCTTTGCGCCGAGGCAGCTGAAGGACCGATTGAATTCTGGGATGCACAAGAAGCCACGATTGGAATAGTGCAGATATCTCAGAGTCTTTTGATAATGTATATTGATGCATCTATATCTCTAAGTATCAATGTGCGTGGCAGGTATATAGATAGACAGACAGACAGACAGATAGACAGACAGACAGACAGATATACAGATAGATAGAGAGAGACAGACAGAGAGACAAACAGAGAGACAGAGAGAGACTGAGAGACAGAGGGAGAGAGACAGACAGACAGACAGAGAAAATAGACAGATAAAATAGATAGACAGACAGATAAAATAGGCATACAGTCAGACAGACAGACAGATAAAATAGACAGATAGATAAAATAGACAGACAGACACACACATATAGATAGACAGACTGATGCAAAGATGTATGTAAATCAACCTCTTCGGTAAAATATGTGGCTGTTACTTTAAATTGCATCGGTAAGATGGACAAAAACGAATAGTCAACTCACAAGGTCTGTGTTAGTCAGTGTTTCCCTGTGTGAATGAATGGATCAAAAAACGTATTTATGGAAGTGGGACTAGACTAATTGTGGAACCCAGTGAGTACTGTACTTTGAAAGAAAAATGTCACAAACCCGATTGAAAGAAAGTATTTATGATGAATAATCCAGCAAATAAAACAATTAAATTATTTAATTGTTTCAATTCATTGAAATTCATTGATGTAAAAATGAGAATAAATGTATAGTGCGGTACATCGGGAACCAACACTACCCTGAGTTCTTGTGATGGGATTAATTACTGTGTGAATTCTGGAGGATATGAGAAAACGATATTTGGAGGTGGCACCAAACTCATTGTTATTCCCGGTAAGATGTCAATGCTACTCAAAATAACCATGTAAATTAATTTGCATGCAAGTGAAAATTCTGGTCAAATTAATGTACAGATGGGCAACGGACATCAAGGAGATCTAGCCAAAATTAAGCTATAGTTTTATATTCTATAACGAGGTTGCATTGATGTGTCAGACCGTGCCTACTGTGCCTATATTGATTTGAATGAGCTGGGGATAATGCAAGGTTAAATATTTGTTAATATTTTGACCTGGAATATTGATAACCCATAAATATAACATACAGTTGATTTTGCAGCTCGCCTACATGCTTGGCTTAAGGTAAAGGGGTTTCGGCACTGGTATCTAATGCTGTGTGGATGATCAGAATGAGCTAATATTTGGGTCAAGAACCAAACTAATCATACAACCCAGTAAGTGAAGTTTAATTCTATACTTTTTGTCATGATGATTGCAGCCAAAATATCGTGTTGTTAATAAGTATCGTCAATTCATTAAATCACCAGTAAAAAATAATTACCAGGAAAGACTGCACAGGCTTGGGATAATTTCATAATTTCTCTAGGACAAAGGATCAGAGATGGCCCGATAGAGGTCATTAAAATTATGAAGAGGTATGATAGAGAAGATATTTCAACTTGTGGGAGACATCAAAACTAGGGGACATCAATATCAAATAGTCACCCATATATCAAATAAAAATTCGGGAGAAACCTCTTTACCCAGAGAATGCTTAGAAAGTGGAACTCACTAGCAGATGGAGTAGTAGATGGGAATAGCACCGATGAATTTAAGGGGAAGCTAGATAGATATACAATTGAGAAAGGATTAGAAGGTTGGATGAAATAGGGAGGGATCAGGCATCTGTGGAGCATGAACACAGGCATAGATCAGTTGGGCTGAATGTCCTTGTTCCTGTGCTGTAGACTCTGTTCAATTCTATGTAAAGGTTATTTGGTATTCAATATGTAACTGTTTACCCATCATAAATTCAAAGGGAAAGGTAATCGTTCAAAAACTTAACTCGTAAAATGGATGGGTTTTTCGGAAATAACAAGTGTCTGAGAATGTCTGGCTAGGGATGGTTTTAGTATGAGCATATCAGACTGTGTGGATCTTGCAAATCAGCTTATCTTTGGATCTGGGACCAGGCTTCATGTTATACCAAGTAAGTGAGATGTTTAAGGATGTCTGTTTTATGTCTTAAAAGTGAAGCATCTCTAAAAATTAATTGAAATATGGATCAAATGGAGAAAAGTGTCGGAAATCCATAACGTTTTTCAGTTGCTGCAGGCTCCTCCTGTGTGTTGGAAAGTTGTGAGACAGATCTTCACTCTACACCCAAAACATGTCATCCAAATAGATAGTCTTGGGAAATACTGAGGGAGTGTTGCACCTTCAGAACTACTTGGGAAGCATTTGGAGAGTTCTGGTGAACTGATATTTAAATTGTAGTCTTAGCTTTTCAATGAACAACCAACAGGTTATGCTTGTTGCAAACAGAATAAATGAAAGAAAATAGTCAAATGTACCTAATAATTATCTATGATCGTTTTAAATGGTTTGTTCAGATAGTTTCATAATAATGGGATTCGGTGATACCAAGTATTGAAATATAACTGCCAGACAGAGCAGGTCTATATTAAAGTTAGTCTGAAGGGAGTTTTTGCTGGAGGGCACAATGCTGTGTGAATGCTGGAGGTATCACTAAGCTTATCTTTGGAAACTGGACAAAGTTAACTGTGGAACCAAGTAAGAATTCATTAATAACTATAGACTGCCTATGTGTGTGCATATATATATGTGTGTGTGTGTGTGTGTGTGTATTATCTTTGCATTGCCTACAATGTATCAAATTATTTTTCTATACATTCAATTAATTCTGAATATTGGAACATAAGAACATAAGAACAAAAGAAATAGGAGCAGGAGTAGGCTATACAGCCCGTTGAGCCTGCTCCGTCATTTAATATGATCATGGCTGATCCGATCATGGACTCAGCTCCACTTCCCTGCCCGCTTCCCATAACACCTTATTCCTTTATCAGTTAAGAAACTGTCTATCTCTGTCTTAAATATATTCAATGTCCCAGCTTCCACAGCTCTCTGCAGCAGCCAATTCAACAGATTTACAACCCTCTGAGAGAAGAAATTCCTCCTCATTTCAGTCTCAAATGGGCGGCCCCTTATTCTAAGATCATGCCCTCTAGTTCTAGTCTCCCCCATCAGTGGGAACATCCTCTCTGCATCCACCTTGTCAAGCCCCCTCATAATCTGATACGTTTCGATAAGATCACCTCTCATTCTTCTGAATTCCAATGAGTAGAGGCTCAACCTACTCAACCTTTCCTCATAAGTAAACCCCCTCATCTCTGGAATCAACCTAAGTAAATGTAGGCTGCTTCTTATTAGAGTATAGATATGCTAATTCAGTTATTTTGTGATGGTTATGCGAAGCGCAGTTAATGGTCTGCCATCGTGCTCCTTATTAACCTAAAATGATAATCAGAATTGATATGATTAGCTGGATCCATTTCCCTCTGGGGAAATGACACATACTGTGGTGCTTTAAACAACAACAAACTGCATTTATACGGGGCCTTTAATATAGTAAAGCATCCTGTGGCATTGCCAGGATTATTAGCAAAGCAAAATTTCACACTGAGCCAGGTATGCAACTATTGGGAGAGGAGCTTGGTCAATGACACAGGCTTTCAGGAGCATTTTAAAAGGGGCAAGAGAGAGGATTGGAGAGGTGGAGCAGTTTAGGGAGAGAATTCCAGGCGTTGGGTTCTAAGCAGCTGAGGACACAGCCGCCAAGGATGGATTCGTGGATGCACAACAGGCCAGACTTGGAGGAGCGCAGTTAGTTCAGAATGGTGGAGGGCTGGAATTGGGTGTGGAGATGGGGAGAGGAGAAGCCATGGAGGGACATGAGCAATAAAGTTATTTTCAGGAACATTCATTTTTTTATTGCAAACTGGAGGATAGAATCAGAGAACGGTTACAGGACAGGAGGTGGGCATTCGGCCCATCGAGCCCGTGCCGGCTCTCCACAAGAGCACTTCAGCTAGTCCCACTCTCCCGCCCTTTCCCCGTAGCCCGGCAATTTTCTTTCTTTCAGCTACTTTACCAATTCCCTTTAAACAGCAGTGATTGGGTCTGCCTCCAGCACCCTTTCAGGCAGAGCATTCCAGATCCCGACTACTCGCTGTGCAATAAAAATGTTTTCTTATGATGCCTTTGGCGCTTTTGCCAATCACTGAAGTAGCCATCAATGACATTGTTTTGGGGCTCTCTAACATGTCCTATTAGAAGCGTAATCTGGCAGCAGAACTATACTTATGACAACTTGGATTGCATTCTAATTTGAGCTCAGTGCAGTTAGTGGCAAAATGAAGTTCCTTGTTATTACCATGGGGTTTTAGTAGTGGACATTTCTGAGACTCTGAACGAACACTGAGCTGACCTTTGGAAGTAGGATGCCAATCTGTAGAATCCAAAAAGTATTTATTTAACTTTATACGATATGTTAAGTTGAAGTTGTTATAATGCAGTTCACCATATATATATATATATATATATATATATATATAAAAAACACATATATATATATATATATATATAAAAACACATATATAACCAACATGTTTAATGTTGATGTGAAGAAAGGATTATTACATGTTCAAAAGCGAAATACTGTGGATGCTGGAAATCTGAAATAAAAACAGAAAATGTTGGAAACACTCAAGCAGGTCAGGCAGCATCTGTGGAGAGAGAAACAGAGTTAATGTTTCAGAACTGGAATGAGGTGGAGATGTAACAGTTTATAAACAAGTACAAAGCCAAGGGAAAGGGGGTTAGAGGGATTACAAATATTAATTGAAAAGGAAGGCAAATAGAACTGGTCTCTTTATAGTGCACTGCATTATAACAAGAACTACTCCATAAAGTGGCTAGAGCTGTTTTCTGATGAGAATTAGGCACCAGAATTAGGAGAGCAGGTTTTTGCACTGGCATATCATACTGTGCGGAGTACAGCAACAAGCTCACATTCGGATCTGGAACCAAGTTAACAGTAATACCAAGTAAGTTAAGCATTACAATGATAGTTATTATATGGCGATTTAGAATATTAGTTACAAAATCATTCAATATAACAGGCTGGGGCGCATTTCTCTAAAACAGTAAAGGCTGAGGGGTGAACGAATAGAAGTCTTGATAATGATGAATGGATACAATAGGGTAACATAGTTCGATGGGTAGACGTAGGGAAGATGCTTCCACTTGAGGGGCCATCCAAACGAAGGGTCATCATTATAAGATAGTCACTAATAGATCCAATAAGGAATTCAGAAAAATCGTCTTTACCCAGAGAGTGGTGAGAATGTGGAGCTTGCTACCACATGGGGCAGCTGAGGCGAATAACATAGATGCATTGAAGGGGAAATTAGATAAGCACAACGGGGAGACAGATTTCGAAGGATATCTGACAGGTATAAATATTAAACATGTATAATTGCCAAGGGGAGCCTTTTGTTGATATGCACTAATGCCTCTGTATATGTGTCTATCCATGTGCCTGTCTATGCAATGCATGAAACAAGCTGTTTTTCTAGTAGATAAGTAGATAGATAGATAGAGAGATAGATAGATAGATAGAGAGATAGATAGATAGATAGATAGATAGATAGATAGATAGATAGATAGATAGATAGATAGATAGATAGATAGATAGATAGATAGATAGATAGATAGACAGACAGACAGACAGACAGACAGATAGATAGATAGATAGATAGATAGATAGACAGACAGACAGATAGACAGAGAGACATATGTAAAGTAACCAGGTAAAATAGATGGCTGTTTCTTTAATTACATCGGTAATATAGACAAGAATAATAATTAACTCAAAAGGTTTGAGTTAGTCAGTGTAGGACCTTGTGAATGATTGGAACTACCAGCTTATTTCTGCAAATGGGACTAGACTAATCGTGGAACCCAGCGAGTATTGTACTTTCAAAGAATAATGTCACAAATTTGGTTGAAAGAAATTAAAGATTTATGATGAGTCATCCAGCAAATTTAGCAATTAGATTGTTTAGCTATTTCAATTCATTGAAATAAAAATGATAATAAATGTGTAGTGACCGCAGTCCATAGGGAACCACCACTGCCCTGAGTCCTTGTGAAGGGATAAATTACTGTGTGGCTTCTGGAGGATATGGTAAAATGGTAGTTGGAGGTGGCACCAAGCTCATTGTTAATCCCGGTAAGAACTCAATAATAGTTATTCAAAGTAGCCATGTAAATGAATTTGCAACAGATTATAAATTCTGGTCAAAATAATGTGCAGATGGTCAATGGACATAAAGTAGATCGAGCCAAAATTAAACTAGTATGTTATATTGTGCAGCATTAATCTGTGAGACTGACTGAACCTGTACTGATTTGAATGAGCTGGGTCAAAAAACAAGTTTAGACACTTGTTAATATTTTCACTTGTAATATTGATAATTCTTAAATATAACATACAGTTGATTTCGTAGCTAGTCAATATGCTTGGCTTTATCATAAAATCATAGAAATTTACAGCACGGAAGGAGGCCATGTTGGCCCATCGTGTCTGTGCCAGCCGACAAACAACTATCCAGCCTAATCCCCCTAGGTAAAGAGTTTATGCACTGACATTTAATGCTGTGTGAATAATGTCAATATGCTGTCATTTGGATCTGGGACAAAACTAATGGTGCAAACGAGTAAGTGGGGATTAATTCTGTTTTGTTTTTAAAATTATGATCATGTTAGTCAAAATATCCTTTTTGTTTGTGGGTATCATCAGGTCAATACAATTAAAAGTAAACAATAACTATCAAGGAAGACTGAACAGGCTGGGGCTCGGTTATCTAGAAAAGAGAAGGCTGAGGGGTGACTTAACAGAGGTCTTTGAAATTTTGAAGGGGTTTGATAGGGTAGATGGAGAGAAGATGTTTCCACTTGTTGTGGAGTTCAATGTCAAGATAGTCACTAATACATCCAATAGGGAATTCAGGAGAGACTTTTGACCCAGAGAGTGGTTAGCATGAGGAACTCACTACCGCAGGGAGTGGTTGAGGCGAATAGCATAGATGCCTTTAAGGGGAATCTAGATAAACACATGAGGGAGAAGGCGTTAGAAGGGTGTACTGAGAGGGTTTGATGAAATAGAGTGGATGGAGAAGCCTCTGGGGTATAGACGCTGGCACAGACCATTTGGGCCGAATGGCTGTGAATTCCATGCGATTGTATGTAAAAGGTATTTGGTATTCAAGATCACAAATTCAAAGGCAAAGGTAAACATTCCAAACCTTCACCCAAAACACTGACGGTTTTTATCAATGAACAGCATGCAACAATTCCTGTTAAAGAAACCCAATATTGCTAAGAGTATTTGTCATTGGAGCTTTCATTGTGTGAGTGATGGGATCAAGCTAGTATTTGGAAGAGGGACTAGTCTCGCTGTAGAACCCAGTAAGTACAGAGCTATTCTCATCTTCCCCTAAACCATTACCAAATAGAAACGTTTCCAACGATGAAAGCTGTTATTTGGAAAGAGGCAATTGGAGTCATTGTTTTACTCTGGACTATGATTAAATATGTGTCATTTTATGTGTGATTTTTGAATGAACTACCAAACAAGAAATAGGTTTACAATAGTTGAGTTATCCAAATAACGTGTACCTCAATCAAATTCCTTTATCGTCGCTGGGTCACAATCCTGGAACTCCCTCCCTAACAGCATGTGGTGAAGGTTCTCCCTCCCTGTGGGGGAACCTGCACCACACGGACTGCACACGTTCAAGGGGGTGCCTCACCACCACAGTCTGGAGGGATGAGCAATAAATACTGGTCTTGCCGGAGATGTCCATATCCTATTAATTAATTCTGCTTTACAAAGTATACCATAGATTTTGATAGGTTTGAAAGACTTGCATTTATATAGCGCTTTTCCCTGCCTCAGGTCATCCCAAAGTGCTTTACAGCCAATGAAGTAATTTTGAAGTGCAGTCACTGTTGTAACCTAAGAAACCTGACAGCCAATTTGCACATAGCAAGCTCCCACAAACTGTAATGTGATAATGACCAGCGTTGATAATAGGTGTTAAAGGATAAATATTGACCTGGGCACTGAGAATAACTTTGAATAGTGCCCTGGGGGTCTTTTATGTCCAGCTATCAGAACAGACGGGGTTTAATATCTCAGCCGAAAGACAGCTCATCCGACAGTGTGGCACTCGCTCAATATTAGACTGAGGTGTCAGGCTGGATTTTGTGCTCAAGTGTCTGGAGTGGTATTGAACCCATAACCGACAGACTCAGAGATGCAAGTGATACCACTGAGCCATGACTGTTTTATCAAAAATAGGCAGTAATTTTTAAAAATCCATCCTTGTTTTCAAACCCCTCCAGTGCCTCGCCCCTCTTTATCTCTCGAATCTCCTCCAACCCTTTAATCCTTCAAGATCTCCATTCTTTTTGAATTTCCAGGACCCTTCCATCGGTGGCCCTGCCTTCAGCTACTGAGGCTATAAACTTTGAAATTCCCTGCCCAAACATCTCTGTTCTCTACCTCGCCCTCCTCTTTTAAGACGCTCCTTAAATCCAACCTGTGTGATCAATTCCAATCATGAGGAAAAAGCTTTTTAGGCAGCGAGTGGTTGGGATCTGGGATGCATGGCCTGAGAGGGAGGTGGAGGCAGACTCAATCACGGCTTTCAAAAGGGAGTTGGATAAGCACCTGAAAGAAAAAAATTGTAGGTCTACAGGGAAACGACGGGGGAGTGGGACTAGCTGAAGCGCTCTTATAGAGAGCCAGCATGGGCTCGATGAGCCCAATGGCCTCCTTCTGTGCTGTAACCATTCTATGATTCTATAATTGCCCCTTGAGAAGATGGTGGTGAGCCATCTTCTTGAACCGCTGCAGTCCGTGTGGTGAAGGTGCTCCCACAGTGCTGTTAGGGAGGGAGTTCCAGGATTGTGACCCAGCCACGATGAGGAAGCGGCCGATATATTATCCACGTCAGGATGGTGTGTGACTGGGAGGGGAACTTGGAGGTGGTGGTGTCCCCATGTTGCCCTTGTCCTTCGAGGTGGTAGAGGTTGCGGATTAAATCTCAGTTGAAATTTTAAATCATAGACTTTAACTGCAATGCTGAGGAATGGGGATTGTAGAAAAGATCACTAAACGTGAATTATATAGGAAAAATATTTTAAAATGGACCCTGCATTGGCCATATGGTAAACAATGATTGCAAATTAGTTATGTGTGACTAGAACTTCATTTTGTCTCATTGTTGGCTAAGAACAGAATTCTATTACTCACCATAGATTCCCAAATTGTACAAGGCAGAGATATTTCAAAAGTACAATTGAGAAGGCTGGACACCTGAAGTGAGTTCTAATTGTCATTAACTTAAAATTACTAGCTTTGTTACTAATAATCTGCATTCCTTGGGGAAATGGGCCTCTGTAACTGGTAGCTAACTCTTCAACTACAGTTTGATGAGCTGGAACCAGAATGAAACATAAGACGGTATCATAGAAACAGTTTTTGTCTGGGTCTGCAGCAGTGTGTGACTAATGGAGGAACTTGGGTGCAGATTTTTGGAAGAGGGACCAAGCTAATTGTACAGCCAGGTACGTAATTTACTAAACTAAATCACACTATGAAAGTGTACTAATGACTACCCATGTGTAAGATATATTTCAAATATTACCACTCATTTTAAGAACATGTAAATAAGGTTTAACTTAATATGGATTGACCATGGGCAAGATGGACCAAGACAAGAGTAGAATTTAAAAGAAAATAAGGATGAAATGATGCTCAAGAGTATGTAATTGAATAGAAGATTGCATGTTGCCTTATCCAAAATAACATCATAAAAACACTCTTGGAAGTTAAGACTAGTTGCACACAGTGGTCTGAATGATTTCACTGTGGAGATAACATCCATAATATGTTGAAGAAGCTGACGGGATCCTTAACTTTACAAATAAAGGTACAAAGTACAAAAGCAAGGAAGTTATATTAAACTTTTATAAACCACTTTTATAAACTTTTATAGCTGTCCAATTCTAGGCACTGCACTTTAAGCACTTGGAGAGACTGCAGGGGAGATTTACCAGAATCTTACCAGGGCTGTGTGACTTCAGTTATTTGAGAGATTGGAGTAGCTGGGATTGTTCTCCTTCGAGCAGAGAAGGTCAAGAGGAGACTTGATAGAGGTGCTCACAATCATGAGGGGTTTTGATAGAGTAAGTAAGGAAAAGTTGTGTCCAGTGGCAGAAGGGTCTGTAATGGAGATTTAAGGTAATTGGCAAAAACGCAGGGATGAGAAGAATGGGAAAACTAACGTCAGTGACATACAATGTGATAAGTGTATTTCAAAATGATATTAGTCAAAGATCTAGATGTACATGATTGGAAATAGAATATATTGCTTTTTTGTTGCAACAGTACATTTAGCATCAATTATATGAATTAGTAGATTTGGACAAATAGTCTCGCTTCAATCGTATGAATTGTAAAATCATATTGATAAATGAAATGATCACCAAATGAAACATGTGCTTTTTGTGGAAGAGTGCAATACTGTGTGAATCTAGGTACAAACCATAAACTACAGTTTGGAAGAGGAGCTAGATTAACTGTACAGCCACGTAAGTATCTCACCCAACATAATTAACCTTTTAACCCTACCTGCCATTTGTATATTTGTACAATCAACCAGATTCTTTCAGAGGTATCTGAACAGGTTGTGGGTCATTTAGTGGATTGGATACTTGGAGCCCAAGGTGGATATGCGTTGTGATACATAAACTGTGCATGGGGTTAGCAGTAATAAAGATGCAACGTAGAGGGAGATGATAATTTGGGGACTGTATCATTCCTCAATAGGACCAATGTTGAGGTAGATAACACGTGGAAACACACTTGGAAAATAACATAGGTTGGACGAGATATGCGAGTCTTTCAAAATTTGGCAACAGGTCAAGTATATAATGACTCCAGTCAAAATAAGCAGTTGGTTACCAACATTGCAAATAGCAATAGAATAGACAAGATTTGTCATTAATAGTTTGCTTCAATATTTCCTGCACAGATCACACGTTGAACTAAATGGTACAATGCCTAACTAGTGGACTGTAAACTCACAGAGAGAAAGGAAAAAATAGAACAAAAGAGAGATAGATTATTAAAACACACTACAGAAAGTAAGAGACTGCATCCACCTGTCATGTTTTGTGTTAGGGATCATAACTCCTGGATGATTAACAAAATTAAATTTGAGGTGGAATAAATTAAATAGAAATCATTCAAATCATTTCATTTGGACACTGTAGAGACTATCATGATTTTTCTAACGTGGCATATTCTTTTGTACAAATAAAATTCAAAAAGAATTCATGAAGGTGCAGAAATGGGCTACCTTCATTGTTGTAACCTTTCGGTTTATAACTTCGGAATTTGATGGTTGGTTATACGATTAAAACGTAGTTACTTGAAGTAGATAACATGAAGGAAAAGCACATTAAAGAGGCCATTATGTTGATTAGTTTGCACTTTGTAACGGAAGGAGGGGACATTGTGGATTGACCAGTAAATACTTGTTGTAAGAGATTAAGGCACTGTGTGAATCAGAATTATGCAGACGGCAACAAGATAACATTTGGAAGCGGGATTAAAGTAATTGTAGAACCCAGTAAGTGTTGAAACTTTTATCATGTTTTCCATTATTCTGCAAAATAAAATGCTTCCCATTAATTGTTAATGTGAGCTGAAAACAAACATGACAATGCCCTGAGAGATAATTTCCATCATCTAGAGAATTAATGGTGAAATATGTAACGAAAATCTCATTAGGCAGTTCAGTAAAATACTTCCTATTTTCAGCATTAATTTTTAATTCATTTTTAAAATCTGGTGTCAAATGCACCTTAACTGAATACTATAACATAGACAGATATACACAAAGATAGAGAGAAAGATCGGTCATTAGATATAAAGACTGTCAGATAGAAAGACATGGATATCTAGTTGATAGATAGATAGATAGATAGATAGATAGATAGATAGATAAATAGATAGATAGATAGATAGATAGATAGATAAATAGATAGATAGATAGATAGATAGATAGATAGATAGATAGATAGATAGATAGATAGATAGATAGATAGATAGATAAATGCCTACATATGTAGATAAATATTTACATACACAGCTAAGTAATATAAAATGTCAAATAATATACGTTACTATTAAAAATATTTAGTAGGTGATAATGTGCTTTGCCAATTATACTTCAGAAAGTAGAAGCATCAACATAATATTTAATTGCACTCATCAATGCATCCTCTGAAATGCCCCTCACCATTGATCATGTCACATAGTTTTTGTGTGGCCCTATAATGATGTGTGAATAGTGACTTCAAACAAACATTTGGCTCTGGAACCAGACTGATTGTCACACCGAGTAAGTCAACCTTTCTGGGATAGTTGATCAGTTGCATAAAATGGTATAATGTATGACGAATGCCCTGTTAATTCAGAGAGAGAAAGGAAAAATAGAGCAAAAGAGAGGTAGTGAGGGAGAGATTAGACAAACACACTGCAGAAAGTTACATATTGCTTTCACTCGTGTTTTTTTGCATTAGGGATCATAACTCTTGGATTATTACAAAAGTAAATTTGAGGTGTGCTAAATTAAGTAGAAACCTATCGAATGATTTCCTTTGGACAGTATAGAGACTACCATGATTTTTTAATGTGGCATACTCTTTTGTAAGAATTCACCAATAAGAATTCATCAAGATGCATAAGTGATGGTTAGTTATACAACTAAAATTTGGTTACTTAAAGCAGGCTATATTGAAGCAAAATACATTTAAGGGATCATTATGTTCATTAGTTTGCACTTTGTAAAGGAAGATGAAGGGTAAATTGTGAATTGGCCTGTAAGTATTTTTGTAAGAAGGTAAGGCACTGTGTGAAATATGATGGGAACTACAAGTTAACATTTGGAAGCGGGACTAAAGTAATTGTAGAACCTAGTAAGTGTTGAAACTTTTATCGTGTTTTCCATTATTCTGTAAAAACAATGCTTCTCATTAATTTTTAATGTGAGTTGAAAACAAGCATGAAAATTCCATGAGATATAATTTCCATTGTCTACAGAATTAATGGGGCAAAATATACAACAAAAATCTCATTAGGCAGTTCAGTAAAATATTTTCTATATTTAGCATTCATTGTTACATCACTGGTGGGGAACTGCTAATAAAATCGGGTATTACACACACTTTAACTGAAAACTATAATATGGATAGATAGATGGATCGATAGACGGATAGACAGACAGACAGATAGATAGACAGATAGATAGATAGATAGATAAATGCCTACATATGTAGATAAATATTTACATACACAGTTAAGTAATATAAAATGTCAAATAATATACGTTACTATTAAAAATATTTAGTAGGTGATAATGTGCTTTGCCAATTGTACTTCAGAAATTATAAGTTCCAAAATAACATTTAATTACACTCATCAAATCATCCTATAAAATGCTCCTCACCATTGATCATCTCACATAGCTTTTGTGTGACCCTTTAATGCTGTGTGAATAATAACTATAATTACAAACAAACATTTGGATCTGGAACCAGACTGATTGTCACACCCAGTAAGTCAACCTTTCTCCCCATTATAACACGTATTTATTATTCTTGTATGGCATATTAGCACCAAGATAAATGTGGAAATTAGCAAACTAAATGGAACACCTTATGGAAGAACAATAATATTGTAGAAATATGAATTATAAAATAACAATAAACAGTTGTTGGTGGGGGGAGAAAATCAAGTCTAACAAAAATGCAATTGACAGGTTTACTGTCCTACTATTAAAACATAGGGGAGGTAACTGCCAGATATTCGATGGCAATGAAATGCAATCCGATATTGGATAGGTGGTGGGTTCATACACTGGAAGGCATGGGCTCTGGGAATTTGGAAGTCAATCAGCATTCTGGTGTCAAGGCAGGGTTAAGCTGACTATCACAATATTTCTGCATTCTGTTATGTTTTGGGCAGCGTGTGTCCTTGGGGTAAAATATATGTGTAAGTGGCTAGTTTGCACACTACTTGATACCAATATTGCAAACATCAATACAATAGGCAAGATTTATAAATAATAGCTTGCTTCAATATTTGCTGGACAGTGGCTCAGTTGCAATAAATGGTACAATGTACGACCAATGCCCTGTATACTCAGAGAGAGAAAGTGAAAAATAGAGCAAAAGAGAGGTAACGAGGGAGAGATTAGACAAACACACTGCAGAAAGTTAGAGAGTGATTTCACTCATGCTTTTTTGTGTTAGGGATCATAAAGACTGGGTGAATTACAATTTGAGGTGGAATAAAATTAACTGGAAACCTATCGAATGATTTCCTTTGAACAGTGTAGAGACTATCAAGATTTTTTTAACGTGGCATGTTCTGTTGTATTCAAAAAATTAAATAAGAAATCATAAAGACGCATAAATGGGTTGGTTACCTTCATCATCATAGTTTTTTGGTTTATAACTATGTAATTAGATGATTTATTATACAACAATTATTTAATAGATGATAGATTGAAGGAAACAATTACATTTAAAGGGTCATTGTGCTAACTAGTTTAACATATTTCAATGATAATGAGGTGGACATTGTGAATTGACCAGTAAGTATTTTTTGTAAGAGAGTAAGGCACTGTGTGAATTATGCAGGCAATAACAAGATAACATTTGGAAGCGGGACTAAAGTAATTGTAGAACCCAGTAAGTTCTATCATGTTTTCCACTATTCAGTCAAAAAAAATGCTTCTCATAATTTGCCAATGTGAGCTTAAAACAAACAGGAAAATGATATGAAATACAATTTCATCATGTAGAGAATTAATGGCAAACTATATCACGAAAATCTCATTTGGCAGTTCAGTAAAATATATCCTATATTAAGCATTCATTTTTACATCTTTGGTGCGGACTTGCTAATACAATCGGGTATCTCACACACATTAACTGAAAACTATAATATGGATAGATAGATAGATAGATAGATAGATAGATAGATAGATAGATAGATACGTCCATGTTTAAATCAATACATAGATAAATATATACATGCATAGGTAAATAATTTAAAATGTCAAATAATATACATTACTATTAAAAAATATTTAGTAGGTGATAACGTGTTTTGCCAATTGTACTTCAGAAAGTATAAGCTCCAGCGTAATATTTAAGTGCACTCACCAAAGCATCCTATAAAATGCCCCTCACCATTAATCATCTCACATAGTTTTTGTGTGACCCTTTAATGCTGTGTGAATAATAACTACAAACAAATATTTGGATCTGGAACCAGACTGACTGTCACACCCAGTAAGTCAACACATCTCCCCATTATAACAAATGATTTATTAGTCCTCTGTGATATAATTCGCGCCAAGGGAAATGTAGAAATTAGCAAACAAAATGGAACACCTTATGGAAGAACAGAAATATTGTAGAAATATGAATTATAAAATAACAATAAACAGTTGTTGGTGGGGGGTTAAAATCAAGTCTAACAAAAATGCAATTCACAGGTTTACTGTCCTACTATTAAAACATAGGAGAGGTAACTGACGGACATTCGATGGCAATGAAATGCAATCCTATATTGGATAGGTGTTGGGTTCATACACTGGGAAGGCATGGGCTCTGGGAATTTGGCAATCAATCAACATTCTGGTGTGAAGCTAGGATTTAACCGACTCTCCTAATAGTTCTGCATTCTGTTATGTTTTGGGCAGCATAAAACGTGTGTCATTGGGGTGAAATATCTGTGCAACTGGTTATTTTGCATACTGCTTGATACCAATATCTTCAACCTCAATAGAGTAGACAAGATTTATAAATAATAGCTTGCTGGACAGTGGCTCAGTTGCAATAAATAGTACAATGTATGAACTATGCCCTGTATACTCAGAGAGAGAAAGTGAAAAATAGAGCAAAAGAGAGGTAGGTAGGGAGAGATTAGACAAACACACTGCAGAAATTTAGAGACTGATTTCACCCATGTATTTTTGTGTTATGGATCTTAAAGACCGAATGAATTACAAAAGGAAATTTGAGCTGGAATAACATTAAATAGAAACCTGTCAAATGATTTCCTTTGGACAGTGGAGAGACTGTCGGGATTTTTTAATGTGGCATATTCTGTTGTAGAAACAAAGTTCTGTAAGAATTCATCAAGATGCTTAAATGGGCAACCTTCATTGTCGTTGTTTATGGGTTTATAATGATGGAATTAGATAGTTCATTATACAACTAAAACTTAGATACTTAATAGAAGATAAATTGAAAGAAAAATTACATTTCAAGGGTTGTTTTGCTAACTAGTTTTGATATTTTTGAAGAAGATGAGGTGGACAATGTGCATTGGCCTGTAAGTATTTTTTGTAAGAGAGTAAGGCACTGTGCATTATGATAGCAACTACAAGATAACGTTTGGAAGCGGGACTAAAGTAATTGTACAACCCAGTAAGTTTTGAAACTTTTATCGTGTTATCCATATTTCAGTAAAAAAAAATGCTTCTCATTATTTGTTATTTCGAGTTTAAAACAAACATGAAAATCACATGAGATATAATTTCTTAGAATTAATGGGCAGCTTTTTATAATGAAAATATCATTAGGCAATTCAGTAAAATATTTCCTATATTCTGCCTTCATTTTAACATCTTTGGTGGGAAACTGATAATAAAATTGGGTATCACACACGCTTCAACTGAAAACTATAATAGAAGATAGATAGATAGATAGATAGATAGATAGATAGATAGATAGATAGATAGATAGATAGAGAGATAGAGAGATAGCCACAGAAAAAGATAGATGCATACATGCATGCATGCATACATATATAAATGCCTAGCTAGAAACATATATAAATACATAGAGACACACATAGATAAATACATACATGCATGGATAAATATATAATTAAATACATATATACATAGCTAAGTAATGTAAAATGTTGAATAATATGTTTTTTAACATATTTAGCAGGTGAAAGTGTGTTTTGCAAGTTGTACTTCAGAAAGTACACCAACATCATATTTAATTGCACTCATCAATGCATCCTATAAAAAGGCCCCCCACCATTGATCATGTCACGTAGTTTTTGTGTTGCCCTATGATGCAGTGCCAATAATAACTACAAATAAATATTTGGATCTGGAACCAGACTGACTGTCACACCCAGTAAGTCATCCTTCCCCCACCCCCCCCCCCATTAAAACAAATGGCTTATTGTTTCCGTATGGAATATTAGCACCGAAAGAAAATGAGAAATTAGCAAACACTATGCACAACAGTGTGGAAGAACAGAAATATTGTCGAAATATTAATTATAAAACAACAATAAACTGCGTGGGGGAGATTCACAGTTTTAATGCCCTACTATTAAAGATAGAAATAGATAGTTCACAGACATTCGATGACAATGAAACACAACCCCATATTGGATAGTTGCTGGGTTCATGCACTGAGAAGGCATGGGCTCTGGGAATTTGACAATCAACAATATTCTGGGGTGAAGCCAGGGTTAAGCTGACTCTCTCAATATTTCTGCACACTGTTATGTTTTGCCCATTATATGACGTGTGTCATTGGGGCGAAATATATGTGCAAGTTGTAAGCAGCATCCTTCAGAGGTTTTAAGTGTAATTCTGTAATAATGAAAACTGGTTTTGGGGAAGTGGATCATTATTGCACAGAGCCAGTACAGGTGTTGTAAAATGTTGTGACAGGCACATGAGACTGAATGGAAAGGTTGCTAGTTATCAACTTAGTCTATGGATGCAAATAGGTTGTTTGACAAAATGGCTGTTGAATCCTCACTTACTCACAGGAGGCAGATGTTTTCAAGAGGAGCTGGTGTTGGACGTTTGTGAAATTAATATCAGGGGCCTGCATGCCAATAGATCCACACTAACAGTGCAGACAACTAGGCGATAATATTGGTGTTTAAAAGTGAAATAAACATAAATAGATCTAGCATCAGTAGGTGAAAGATTGCTATCTGTTGTATTCATGATAATCTTCGAAGAACATACATATAGTGACCTGTGATTTTATACCTTAAGTACACAGTGATGGTGAATACCACCGTGAAGTTATTTAGAACCCTCGGTAGGCAAGAAATATGTATCAAATATGACAGATGGAATAATTAGCAAAATCTTAATATATTTTTTTAATCGTCATCATCATAGGCAGTCCCTCGAAACGAGGATGACTTGCTTCCATGCCAAAAAAGGATGAAACATAGAAACATAGAAATTAGGTGCAGGAGCAGGCTATTCGGCCCTTCGAGCCTGCACCACCATTCAATAAGATCATGGTTGATCATTCAATCCTCAATGGTTCTCCAGGTGTTTCAATGAAGGACCAAATATTCCAGATCCCGAATTACATCCTGAAGGGTGGAAGATGCCTGTAGGTGGATTGTTTTAACGTGGGGTGACCGTTGCACACCAGCCACCACACGGGGCTTGACAGAGCGAGGTCTTGGTCCAGTGGCAAGGGTTAACCAGGACGACTGGAGACCTGCTCTGCTGCACAGACCTAGTGTGCACAGATATCGCAATTGATTATTGACCACATACAAATATCTCGATGAACCCTTGTTTTTCAAACCACAAACATTTTCAAAAAAGAATATGCGGAATCCAATAGGGACCCTCCGGTTTTAGTGTTCAGTGTCTCGAGACCGGTTGCATTCACAATTTAATGTGCATGACAACGGATTTGATGCAAATGTCACACCAGCTACAGTTTCAACTCCAGCTATTTGAAAGACTAATCCGGGCACCATGTGATAGCCTCTATATTGAGACCAGTTGATAGGTAGATAGTAACCTTGAACTAATATTTGGAACTGTGAGTCCAATGGAAATGGAAGCAAATGAGGAATTGTGTTTCCGAACAGAGGCAGCGTTTGAATCGACAATGCAGCAGTGATTCTCGGAGCGAATAACATTTACGCTAATGGTCTATCACTGGAGTGGTGCTAGCAATTCAATTAGTATTGTAAGGACACTACTGTTAGAAGTGAAGCTTAACAAGGAGATGTAGATCGACTATTGATGATGGTGTGAACATTAAGGCAGAGAAAGAGAGAGTGAGAGACTGATAAAGAGAGAAAGAGAGAGACAGAGGTGTACTCCTGTCATGATTTCTTGCAGATTTATTCGGATTTGCAAATTTGAGGAGTTTTAAAATCTAAATGCAAACGATGTAATGTGTACCTATACAATCACAACTCAATAGAGTTATTAAATTATTAAATCACGTTAGATATGTCTCGTCAAGAGATTCATTGTTACATACTTTTTAATTTCCCCCTTGTGAGTGGGCCAATAGCCAGAGGTCATAGTTTTAACATCATTGGCAAAAGATCCAGAAGGGAGATGAGCAGAATTAGCTTCACTCAGAGGGTTGTCGGGGTCTGGGACACTCGACCTGAAAGGTAGAAACCGAATCCATCATTGATTTTCAAAGGGAGTTGGACAGATATTTGAGGATGAGGAAGTTACACGCTCGTGGACCAGACTGCTTTCTCAAAGAGCTTGCACAAGCAGGACGGGCCGAAAGGCCTCTGGCTGAGCTGTAAATTTCTATCATTCTAGGATTCAATAATCGACGTTGGAAATGTCGGTGGTGGGGATGTGGATGAGCGGGAGTTCCAAATGCTCAGTCATAATTTCTCATTCAATGGGTTGTTATTGGAACCGCGAGTGCAAGCATTACTGGACTTGCTTATGGTTATTGATGCATAGCATGTAAGTGAACTTAAAAGGAGGGGGGCGGAATTTGAGGAAGAGTCGATATAATAAAATTATGTTTAGTTAAAGAATGCAAAAGAGAGAAAGCAGAGGAGGTAACTCGAGGGCAAATGGCACTCGACTGAGCAAAACGTTAGAAGAATATAAGAAATAGGAGCAGGAGTCGGTCATACAGCCCCTCGAGCCTGCTCCGCCATTTAATACGATCATGGCTGATCCAATCATGGACTCAGCTCCACTTCCCTCCCTGCTCCCCTTATACCCTTATTGGTTAAGAAACTGTCTATCTCTGTCTTAAAATTATTCAATGACCCAGCCTCCACAGCTCTCTGAGTCAGCAAAGTCCACAGGTTTACAACCCTTTGAGAGAAGAAATTCCTCCTTGTTTTCCAACTAGTCCCAATCCCCCTGCTCTTCCTTCATAGCCCTGAAATTTCTCCCCTTCAACTATTTATCCAATTTCCTTTTGAAAGTTACAATGGAATCTGGGTCCACTGCCGTTTCAGCAATGTTTTCCAACTCCGAACAGTTCTGCAAATAAACAAATGCTCCTCCTATCCCCTCTGACTCTTTTCCCCATCTCAATTGGTGTCCTCTGATTATCGAACCTTCTCCATTGGAAGAAGTTCCTCCTTATTTGCTCTATGGAACTCCCTTCATGATTTCAAGAGCACCATTAAATCGATCTGTCACCTTATCTGCTCTAAGGAAAACAAACCCAGCTTCTCTCGTCTTTACATCAAGCAGCTATTCTTTGATTTGGACAGGAAAGGATGAGTCAGACTAGTGGGTAACGCCTGTAAGATGATGATGGCTTCAAAGTTAAATTATGGAACGTTATGTTATGACATCAGTCATTGAAAGTTGGTACGCAGGCACAACAGGCGGTGAAGAAGGCAAATGGTATGTTGGCCTTCATAGCGAGGGGATTTGAGTATAGGAGCAGGGAGGTCTTACTGCAGTTGTACAGGGCCTTGGTGAGGCCTCACCTGAAATATTGTGTTCAGTTTTGGTCTCCTAATCTGAGAAAGAACGTTCTTGCTATTGAGGGAGTGCAGCGAAGGTTCACCAGATTGATTCCCGGGATGGCAGGACTGATATATGAGGAGAGACTGGATCGACTGAGCCTGTATTCACTGGAGTTTCGAAGGATGAGAGGGGATCTCATAGAAACGTATAAAATTCTGACGGGACTGGACAGGTTAGATGCGGGAAGAATGTTCCCGATGTTGGGGAAGTCCAGAACCAGGGGACACAGTCTAAGGATAAGGGGTAGGCCATTTAGGACCGAGATGAGGAGAAACTTCTTCACTCAGAGAGTTGTTAACCTGTGGAATTCCCTGCCGCAGAGAGTTGTTGAGGCCAGTTCATTGGATATTTTGAAGAGGGAGTTAGATATGGCCCTTATGTTTAAAGGGATCAAGGGGTATGGAGAGAAAGCAGGAAAGGGGTACTGAGGTCAATGATCAGCCATGATCTTATTGAATGGTGTGTAGGCTCGAAGGGCCGAATGGCCTACTCCTGCATCTATTTTCTATGTTTCTATGTTTCTATGTTTATTTATTTACTCATTGTCTACCAACAGAAAGGGACGGTCCATTGACACCAGAGATCTATGTCCTTCCTCCACCCAGCCAACAATCCGAGACTTCAGCCGTGTGCCTGGTGACGGACTTTTTCCCCAACAATATCAACGTGTCCCTGAATGATGGCGTCAAATCCGAGCGACGGACCTCAGAGGATGCCTCAGTGTCGATCCAGGATAAGAGCTACAGCCTGGTGGGATTCCTGACCGGGTCTCAGACCCAGCAGGAGAAACAGTTCCAGTGCAATGTTTCTGGATGGGATACAGAATATTCAAAATCATTAAGCAATGTTGGTATGTTCACTGAGTTTATACAATATTATAATTGGATATGATTGCTGTTATTGCTATGATCACTGATATTATTATTGTTATTGATCTCTTTCAGGTGATCCTGTGTTATCTTGCATCAATGTTGAAGAAGAAGAAGGAGGAGGTGATTACACTGTTTGTGTGTGTGTGTGTGTTTGTGAGTGTGTGAGTGTGTGTTTGTGTGTGTGTGTTTGTCTGTGTGTGTGAGTGTGTGAGTGTGTGTGTTTGTCTGTGTGTATGTGTGAGTGTGTGTGTGAGAGTGTGTGAGTGTGTGTGTTTGTGAGTGTGTGTGTGAGTGTGAGTGTGTGTGTGTTTGTCTGCATGTGTGAGTGTGAGAGTGTGTGAGTGTGAGTGTGTGTGTGTGTGAGTGTGTGTGTTTGTCTGTGTGTATGTGTGTGAGTGTGTGTGAGTGTGTGAGTGTGTGTGTGTGTGAGTGTGTGTGTGTGTGTGAGTGTGTGTATGTGTGTGGGTGTGTGTTTGTGTGTGGGTATGTGTTTATATGTTTGTGTGTGTGTGTATGTATTTGTGTGTATGCTTGTGTGTGTGTTTGTGTGTGTGTGTGTGTGTGTGAGTGTGAGTGTGTGTATGTGTGAGTGTGTGTGTGTGTGTGTGAGTGTATATTTGAGTGTGTGTGTGTGTGTGTATATGTTCGTGTGTGAGTGTATATTTGAGTGTGTGTGAGTGTGTGTGTGTGTGTGTGTGTATGTTTGTGTGTGAGTGTATATTTGAATGCGTGTGTGTGGGTGTGTGTGTGAGTGTGTGTATGTGTGAGTGTGTGTATGTGTGTGTGTGAGTGTGTGTGTGTGTGTGTGTGTGCATGTATTATTAAAATCGAGTATGTACAAAGGGCCAGAATTGGAGGAATTGAAAGATCTCGGATGGTTGGAGGGTTGGAGGTGACAGGGAGGGGCGTGACCATGGAGGAATTTGAAAATTGACCTGGAGCCAATGTTGGTCAGCAAACACAGGGGTAATGGGTGAATGGGACTGAGTGCAAGTTAGGATATCAAGCCATTGTGTCCTTTTACTCTGCTCTTGGGTGTCATGCATGTCCCCATGTAACAGCATACTGTAAATATGGAAAACTGTTGTACTGTTGTCTTAGTTACCTTCAAGTTTCCAAAGGAATAATTTTCAAAGGAGCAAAATTTAGAACAGTGTTCACCTTCATTTATCATTCCTGGCATACATTACCATATCAGAGAAGATTAAACATGTATTAATGTAAAACAATTCATTATAGTCTCCTTAGTTTTTTTTTGTTTATCCTCTTCCCACAGACGAACACGCGAACCTTCTTTCTCTGACAGTCTTTGGCTTAAGAATTCTCTTCTTTAAAAGCATCGTATTCAATGTCTTGATGACTATCCGTGTTTGGATCTCATAAGGTGAGAGGCAAGATATGAATTTTCTGTACTGACAATGAAACCCTCTCCTTTGGGCAGTTTGCTTTACCTGCAAACAATAAAGGTTGAGAAAGAATATAAAGAGCATAATTCGTCATAACTATAGACAGAATATATATTTAAATTGGATGAAATTAAATAAATAATTTATAGAGCTGCTTTTATCATCTGGGGACGTCCCAAATCGCTTGCTCTTGAAATAGTTTTGAAGTGTAATCAGTGTTGTAATGTAGAAAATGCAGCAGACAATGTGATAAATGACCAGAGCATGTGTTTTAGTGATGTTGGTTGCAGGATAAATATTTGGCCAATACGCTATAACAGGCTATTGTTTATAGATTATCAGGTTTTATTATGCTGAACATATTTACCTTGAAATAAACATAACAACAAACATAAGAACATAAGAAATAGGAGCAGGAGTCAGCCATTCGGCCCCTCGGGCCTGCTCCACCATTTAATACGATCATGGCTGATCCGATCATGGACTCAGCTCCACATCCCCGCCCGCTCCCCATAACCCCTTATCCCCCTATCGGTTAAGAAACTGTCCATTTCTGTCTTAAATCTATTCAATGACCCAGCCTCCACAGCTCTCTGAGGCAGCAAATTCCACAGATTTACAACCCTCTGAGAGAAGAAATTCCTCCTCATCTCAGTTTTAAATGGGCGGCCCCTTATTCTAAGACCATTCTCTCTGCATCCACCTTGTCGAGCCCTCTCATAATCTTATACGTTTCGATAAGATCACCTCTCATCCTTCTGAACTCCAATGGGTAGAGGTCCAACCTACTCCAACCTTTCCTCATAAGTCAACCCCCTCATCTCCGGAATCAACCAAGTGAACCTTCTTTGAACTGCCTCCAAAGAAAGTATATCCTTTCATAAATATGGAAACCAAAACTGCACGCAGTACTCCAGGTGTGGCCTCACCAATACCTTATATAGTGTAGCAGGACTTCCCTGCTTTTATACTCCATCCCCTTTGCAATAAAGGCCAAAATACCATTGGCCTTCCTGATCACTTGCTGTACCTGCATACTTACCTTTTGTGTTTCATGCACAAGTACCCCCAGGTCCCGCTGTACTGCAGCACTTTGAAATCTTTCTCCATTTAAATAATAAAGGGTTATACCAGAGCTGAGAGCTTATACCCATCAGGAAAGACAGGAAGGAAAGGCTGGTGCTGTTTTCTCTAGAAAACAGAAGGTTGAAGGGGTGATCTGATAGTTTTTATGAGTATGAAAGGATTCCATAGGGTAGACATAACGAAAATGTGGGGAGGGCCAAAACCTGGGGGAGGGGGGGCTGTAAATATAAGATAGTCACTAATAAATCCAATCGGAAATTCAGGAGAAACATCTGTACCCAGAGATTGGTGGGAATGTGGAACTCTCCACCACAGAGAGTGGTTGAGATGAATACCATAGATGCATTTGGGGGGAAGCTAGATACACTGTACATCGTATGTAATTCTATGGGGGCGAATGGAATAGCGTATGTTGATGAGGTTTGAGGAAGAGGATGCTCCTGTGGAGCATGGAGGTATTGGTGAAGCCACACCTGGTGTACTGCACACGTATTTAAGGAAAGATATATTTGCATTGGAGGCTGTCCAGAGAAGGTTCACTCGGTTGATTCCAGAGATGAGGGGGTTGACATGAAGATAGGTTGAGGAGGTTGGGCCTCTACTCATTGGAGTTCAGAAGAATCAGAAGTGATCTTCTTGAAACTTATGAGGGGGCTCAACAAGGTGGATGCAGAGAGGATATTTCCACTTATAGGGAAAACTAAAACTGGGGACATAGTCTCAGAATAAGGGGCCGCCCATTTAATTCTGAGATGAGGAGAAATTTCTTCTCTCAGAGGGTTGTAAATCTGTGGAATTCTCTATATTTATTTATTCGTACCTGGCAAGGCCGGCATTTATTGCCCATCCCTAACTGCCCCTTGAGAAGGTGGTGGTGAGCCGCCTTCTTGAACCGCTGCAGTCCGTGTGGTGAAGGTGCTCCCACAGTGCTGTTAGGGAGGGAGTTCCAGGATTGTGACCCAGCGACGATGAAGGAACGGCCGATATATTTCCAAGTCAGGATGGTGTGTGACTGGGAGGGGAACGTGGAGGTGGTGGTGTTCCCATGCACCTGCTGCCCTTGTCCTTCTAGGCGGTAGAGGTCATGGGTTTGGGAGGTGCTGCCGAAGAAGTCTTGGTGAGTTGCTGCAGTGCATCTTGTAGATGGTACACACTGCAGCCAGGGGGCGCCGGTGGTGAAGGGAGTGAGTGTTGTAGGTGGTGGAGGGAGTGAGTGTTGTAGGTGGAGGGAAGGAGTGTTGAAGGTGGTGGAGGGAGGGAGTGTTGGAGGTGGTGGAGGGAGTGAGTGTTGTAGGTGGTGGAGGGAGTGAGTATTGAAGGTGGAGGGAGGGAGTGTTTACGGTGGTGGAGGGAGTGAGTGTTGGAGGTGGTGGAGGGAGTGAGTGTTGTAGGTGGTGGAGGGAGTGAGTGTTGAAGGTGGAGGGAGGGAGTGTTTAAGGTGGTGGAGGGGGGGAGTGTTGGAGGTGGTGGAGGGAGTGAGTGTTGAAGGTAGTGGAGGGAGTGAGTGTTGTAGGTGGTGGAGGGAGTGAGTGTTGAGGGTGGTGGAGGGAGTGAGTGTTGAGGGTGGTGGAGGGAGTGAGTGTTGTAGGTAGTGGAGGGAGTGAGTATTGAAGGTGGAGGGAGGGAGTGTTTAAGGTGGTGGAGGGAGTGAGTGTTGGAGGTGGTGGAGGGAGTGAGTGTTGTAGGTGGTGGAGGGAGTGAGTGTTGAAGGTGGAGGGGGGGAGTGTTTAAGGTGGTGGAGGGAGTGTTGGAGGTGGTGGAGGGAGGGAGTGTTGAAGGTAAGGGAGGGAGTGAGTGTTGTAGGTGGAGGGAGGGAGTGTTAAGGTGGTGGAGGGAGGGAGTGTTGGAGGTGGTGGAGGGAGTGAGTGTTGTAGGTGGTGGAGGGAGTGAGTGTTGAAGGTGGAGGGGGGAGTGTTTAAGGTGGTGGAGGGAGTGTTGGAGGTGGTGGAGGGAGGGAGTGTTGAAGGTAAGGGAGGGAGTGAGTGTTGTAGGTGGAGGGAGGGAGTGTTAAGGTGGTGGAGGGAGGGAGTATTGGAGGTGGTGGAGGGAGTGAGTGTTGAAGGTAGTGGAGGGAGTGAGTGTTGTAGGTGGTGGAGGGAGGGAGTGTTGAGGGTGGTGGAGGGGGTGAGTGTTTAGGGTGGTGGAGGGAGCGAGTGTTGGAGGTAGTGGAGGGAGTGAGTGTTGAGGGTGGTGGAGGGAGTGAGTGTTGGATGTGGTGGAGGGAGTGAGTGTTGGAGGTGGTGGAGGGAGGGAGTGTTGTAGGTGGTGGAGGGAGTGTTGGAGGTAGTGGAGGGAGTGAGTGTTGAGGGTGGTGGAGGGAGTGAGTGTTGAGGGTGGTGGAGGGAGTGAGTGTTGAGGGCAGTGGAGGGAGGGAGTGTTGTAGGTGGTGGAGGGAGTGTTGGAGGTAGTGGAGGGAGTGAGTGTTGAGGGTGGTGGAGGGAGTGAGTGTTGAGGGTGGTGGAGGGAGTGAGTGTTGAGGGTGGGGGAGGGAGTGAGTGTTGAGGGTGGTGGAGGGAGTGAGTGTTGATGGTGGTGGAGGGAGTGAGTGTTGAGGGTGGTGGAGGGGGTGAGTGTTGAGGGTGGTGGAGGGAGTGAGTGTTGAGGGTGGTGGAGGGAGTGAGTGTTGAGGTTGGTGGAGGCGGTGAGTGTTGAGGGTGGTGGAGGGAGTGAGTGTTGAGGGTGGTGGAGGGAGTGAGTGTTTAGGGTGGTGGAGGGAGTGAGTGTTGAGGGTGGTGGAGGGGGTGAGTGTTGAGGGTGGTGGAGGGAGTGAGTGTTGAGGGTGGTGGAGGGGGTGAGTGTTGAGGGTGGTAAAGGGGGTGAGTGTTGAGGGTGGTGGAGGGAGTGAGTGTTGAGGGTGGTGGAGGGGGTGGAGTGTTGAGGGTGGTGGAGGGGGTGAGTGTTGAGGGTGGTGGAGGGAGTGAGTGTTGAGGGTGGGGGAGGGTGTGCCAATTTAATATATTGAAGATATGAGCTCAGATCTGGTCACACTGAGATGAATAATGATGAATAAATTGCATGGGAGTGGGGCAGTTCTGTACGTCTGTAATATACTAAAACCACCTGCTATTTCTTTATCCACAGGGACAATCGATCAGAAGCACAGAAGGAATCGTGCGAACATGGTGGTGAAGGCTGAACGATGTTTGCTTTGATTGTGATGAAGAATAATGTTTACAGCTGAATCTCTCTATCCAAAGGCAATATTTTACATGTAACCTTCAGATATGTGTTTGTATGTAATAGTTACTTTTTTAAACAAATCTTCATGATTGTAAATTTATGTAATTTCTATCCTGTCTTCTAGAATGATAGTATACCTTACTGAGAATAATCTCTTGTGTGTACAACATAGGGTGAACCTTCTCATACTTATATTAAAGGTTTGCATTATTGTAAGATTGAGGTTTAATCTTCTTTGTACATTATGATTAGACTCTTGGAATATTAATGTATTATCCCATGAAAGTGTTCCTACGGATTGTCTCACTGGGAAGAATAAAACTCAAAAATAAAATCTTCAGGCTGAAAAATCATAGAATGATACACCACAGAAGTGGGTCATTTGGCCCATCGTATTTGTGCTGGCTCTTTGAAAGAGCTGTGAAATTAAACCCACTCCCCCTGCAAATATATCCCCTTCAAGTATTTATCCAGTTCCTCTTTGTAAGTTACTATTGAATTTGTTTCCAGGCAGTGCATTCCACACCACAACAACTCGCTGGTTAGAAAATAATTATCTTCCTCTTGCCTCTGGTTCTTTTGCCCATTAACCTTAAAATCTGTACCCTCTGGGTAACGGCCCTTCTGCCAATGGAAACAGTTTTTCCATATCTACTCAATCAGAACACCTCACAATTTTGAACACTTCTGTTGAATTTCCCCATATGGGCCTCTGCTCTCATGGAGAACAGTCCCAGCTTCTCCAGACTCTCCGCATAACTCAAGCCACTCATCCCCGATGCCATTCCAGTAAATCTCCTCTGCACCCTCTCCACGTCCTTGATATCCTTCGTAAAGTGTGGTGCCCAGCTCAACACCCCAGCTGTTAAATTACTAAAATGTGGGAATTCATCATGTCTATGCCTCCATTCAAATGTCCCAAAGTAATTCAGGAGAACACCCTAATTGTGCGTGTATGCAAATATTCCAAGAGATTAATGTAAAGAAAAATGTACTGTATCAATAGAATATCAAATATCTGTTTCATTGTAGACTTAAAAGATAACGTTTAAATTTTAGAGACTTCTTGCTGGTTTAGATATACATTCCTTATTATTGTTACATTTTAAGAAGAACTTCTGTGAGCTTTTCAGAATTGTTCAGTCCTTCTCCTGAAGCTTGCTAATAAAATATGTTTTCATACTTTTTACATGAATCATTGGTCACTTGCTTGTATTCAGTATTACGTATTCCAATATGATAGACACATCTATCTATAATATATCAACACGTATCTTCACTTCCTGTTGCAATGCTTTTGTCAGGCATTTGAAAATAGGAACAGGAGGAGGCCATTCAGTCCCTCGAGCCTGTTCCGCCATTCAATGCGATGATGGCTGATCTATGTCCTAACTCCATCTACCCCTCCTTTGCCCCATATCCCTTAATACCATTGGTTAACAAAAATCTAACAATCTCAGACTTACAATTAATCCAGCATCCGTTTGCGGAAGAGAGTTCCAAATTTATACCGGACTTCATTTGAGTTTTTTGGCCCCAAAGTAGTTTGGACCCAAATTAATAATGGCCACTGCTGATACAAACTTGGTGTCGGTGTTGGGTCAGTCGATAGCTCTCTCGTTTCTGAGTCGCAAGGTTGACGGTTTAAATCCCACTCCAGACACTGAGTACGAAATCTAGGCTGGCCCTCGCAGTGTAGTACTGAGGGAGTGTTGCACTGTCGGAGGTGCTGTCTCTCAGGTCTGCCCTATCAGGTGGATGTCAAAATCCCCATGGCCACCATGTAGAATCATAGAATTGTACGGCACAGAAGGAGGGCATTTAGCCCACCGTGTCTGTGCCAGTTGTAAAAGAGCTATCCAGCCTAATCCCACTTTCTAGGTCCGTAATCTTGCAGCGTGTGGCACCTCATGTGCATATCCAAGTACTCCTTGAATGAGATGAGGGTTTCTGCCTCTTTCACTCTTTCACTAGTGAGATGTAGAGCCCCACCACCCTCAGCTGGCCTCTAATCATTCTTTAAATCCAATTACTTTAAAACTATGCCCCTGCTTATTGGTCTCTCTGCTAAGGCAAATAG